>NW_017728947.1:66793288-66805290 GCF_001723895.1 Crocodylus porosus | reverse complement strand
TGAGAAATATTATTGCCAAAACAAAACAAAAAAAGATTAGATGTGTCAAACTAGCTAAAAATATATTTTTTTGCTATATAGGCTCCTTGATGGGTTTTTTTGGTTTTGTTTTTAATCTTGAAAAAGAATTCTTGTAGTTGATAGAATGACATTGACTTTAATGCGATTTAGAGCAGGTCTAATTCACTTATTTGCAAAGGTTATAATTCAATAGCAGGTCTCCTGATAGTAATCATTTCCACTGTTTCTTCAATAAGAACACAATATTACTATAATTTTTTTCTTTTCCAAATAAAGAGAGTTCTCCAAGTTTTAAAGCTGCTGTTCCCAAACAATTTTAAACAATCATTTTTCAGATTAAATCTGGCTTGAGTAGTGCATAGCCACTGAATTTTACCAAGTTTCATTTTAGGAGAAGGCAGAAGTAGCATAAAAGGCTAGCCCAAAATTTCAACAATTGTTATAGTACTACACAAGGTACTGAAGTCCTTCAGCTAGCACTTAAATCTACATTTACGACCCGATTCAGGGAGATCCTGAAAACCCTTCCACAAGAGCTATGCATATTCAGCTTCTTATAGGAACAGGCTTTATGGATGAGGTGTTATGAAACTGATTGTATTGGCATATGTATTAGGAAGACCTGTTAGAGGGTGCTGGTCTTTAGATTCAGAGAGTCAGAAGAGACTTCAGTGGGCTATCTAGTCTAACCCCCTGTCCCTGGCAGGCAAGATGTTTCTCTCAAAAATGTCACAAGTTACTTGTCATTAAGCCATGAGAATCTAAGACAAATTCCACATCTCCAAATAGTCAGGAGAACACTTTTCTTGTACCTATGTTATATGTAAGGCTCAAGAGTTTTTTCTAATTCCCTCCCCCGTATGGCATCTTGGCCTCCCAAAGTATGAAGTACTCACAGAGAAATATTTGCCTGTATCCTGCAATTGCCACAGAGTTGGTGTTATCAATTATTAGCTCATGTCTGAATGACAAACTAAAAAAACAAAACAAAACAAAAGAAATGACCACATGTGAATTATTCCTTGGATTTTTAATCAATCCTTCAAATAATAGTATCAGTGATACTGAATCTGTCAAATGTTTTTAGTGGTTTATAAACTGTGCAGTTTTTCTACATCCCATTTTTCCTTTAAACAGATCATAAAATATTTGTTTATCTGGCCTCAAGCAAATTTGTCCTTATTGGCAAAAGTGGTTCTTTGACTGTCATAAATATCTCCCAAACAAATATTAACATTTCTGTTATGGCCTAGCCAAGAAATGCTCAGTTTCTGAACTGATTTTTCTATCTTGTAATGCTTGTCTTCCCTTCATTGTGTGTGGTCTCTATAAAGCTTTCCTGGCTTAAAATAACTTTTCCCAATGCCTAACAATTTCGATACAAATATAGCCCTTAAAAGTGCAGTATTTCAGTGTCTCCCATTGATTGATTAATGGTTTTTTATCCTCACATTTCCACTCTGACATAAAATAAGAAACTGAGGCACAAATCAGATTGTCTCAGTGTTGCATAATCTCTGGTTAAGTTAGGAGCTGAATACAGATCTAGAACTCTTTAATCCTTGGGTGACACTCTAATTGCTTTATATTATAATGATCTGCAAGATAATCCAGCTCTGAAAAAGCATGTTAGGAAATTAAACTCCTAAGTCACATTTTTTTTTTAAGACGTGGGTTTTGTTCAGCATATATTGTGCAATTATAATTCAGTTGAATTGGTTCTGTCAATAATGTAGCTGTGAAAGTACAGAGTATATGAGCTTTTTCTTAGCATAGCATCTATTTATACATGAAGATTAAATTACTATAAAACAGGCTTACAAAATTTGCATCCCAGTCTAATACTTAGATCATCCTTTCTTTCCCACAGTTCATTGTACAAAGAACTTTGGGCTTTTGAGCATGCTACAAAATTGGCCTTTAAAGCAGCTTAAATGCCCTTCTGCACCGCTTTAATGGCATTGCTGTTTGCACTCTCAGCAGCGTATTCCACTTTAAATGACTTGGGTACATAGCAGGATAAAACACCACTGAGGTTTTTTAGTTTGCTACCTAGCGAAGTACAACAGTGCACAGGGCACTGGAAGCCAACCTACTGGGAGCTTGGCAGGCCCCATGCAACTCAGGGGCTGTGGGACCCAACAGCAGCCCATGCAGGCAGGCTCCACTAAAAGGGGGAAAAAAATAAGTAGAGCAGTGATCCTGATCTTTTTTTTTCCCCCCTCTCCCTGGAGCCTGCCTGCCTGCTTGAGCTGTGCAGGGGCCTGGCACTTCCCTTCATGGCTTGCAGTGCTTCCCTCCGTGTCTGTGGCATCCCCTGGGACTGTCCAGGACAGGTGCCAGCAGGTGGATACCATCTCCCCCCCCCCAGCTCAGGGACCACTCAGTCCACCAACAGCTTGCCCCCACCACCAAAGAGGCAGGTAGGAGCGGGCCCCCACACTTGTGTGCATGCCACAAGGGGTTAGCTCAGTTTAATTCTCCCTAAATTGAAGCAGTGTTTTTAACACCCCCCCTCCCCCCAGCATTTCAATTTAGGGAGAACTAAACTAAATTAAACTCCCCATGGTATGTACAAGCAGCCTTTAAGGCTAATTCAGAGTCCTAGACAGCTACGCATCAGTGCTTCCTTAGGATCTAAATCCTAAAAACCTTTATGCTAAAACTGACAACCTGTCTTATCACTAATTACTATACGCTAAGTTGATAGTTTACTCTGCAGTTGTTATAGAAAGCTAGAAGAATGTAGATATGAGGTTTAAGAGGTGTTTTTCCTCATCAGCTGTATGCCTAATGGGAAGGGATATTGGCCTAAATTGCTAATCCCCCACCCTCCCTTTTCTTTTAATTCAGATAATGTAAATATATGTAGCCTCCAGTGCATTCAGTGGTTTCCAGTCCTTTCTGGCTGATATGTACTTAAGCAAGTAAATTGGTGACAACCAGTATCAGACATTGCTCTCTCTGTCAGTATGAAGAAACACGTATATACGGAAAGTAACATTTCCTGTGATCATGAGTAACATTGAAGAGTCCACACCACCAAGTTGAGGACCACTTATATAAGCATAATAGAGACAGTTTAATCACTCTCCCTCCAATGCCAGGAAGTCTAACTAAAATAATTAACTAAAGAACCTTTTGCAAAAAAAATTGGTCTCTCTTACAGGCTAATTTTGTGCTTTACTGATTATTCCAGAGAAATAAAAATGTAATCTCAAGGTATGGCATTTTAGAAGCAGAGCTAATTGCTAGTTCTCATATCATTAGAGGTTTTATTCAACCTAATACCACTTCTTTTGTTTGCTTATTTTTAATCAGGACTACCAAACCTGGTTGGATTTAAGAGAACTTGAATGTAAAATAGGAGAACGTTACATCACCCATGAAAGTGACGATTCACGGTGGGAACAGTATGCAGGGGAGCATGGCTTGCAGTATCCAGCACACCTAATCACACCTAGTGCGAACCACAACGAAAACACTGAGCCAGAGGAAACAGAGATGAAAGCCCTCAGTGAGCGTGTCAGCATCCTTTAAATTGCATCCCCTATAATCTGTCAAAACACTGTGGAATTAATAAATACATACGGTCAGGTTTAACATTTGCCTTGCAGAACTGCCATTATTTTCCATCAGATGGGAACAAAGCTGTTATACTGTTACCACTGTTGATGCATCTGAGTTGCCAAGACAAATCAACAGAAGCATTTTTATTTTGTGTGACCAACTGTGTTGTATTAACAAAAGTTCCCAGAAACACTAAACTTGTTATTGTGAATGATTCATGTTGTATTTAATGCATTAAAACCTGTCTCCACTGTGCCTTTGCAAATTAGTGTTTTTCTTATTTTAGCCTCATTTTGGTAAGAGAGAACCTTTCCATAAAGATCTCTTCTGTGTGCACCATTAGTATTGTAAATGTAAGCAAACTCTTGAAGAGTAGATTATTTACTGCTGTTCTGTGAACAACTTCTACTATTTGGATCAAGGTTACCTGATGCAGAAAAAATGCCGAGATAAAAAAAAAAATACAAAAAAGCATGAAGATAGGAAATTCTATAATACTGTACAGTTCCAAATAAGATGCCCAGTCTGTGTGTATGTGTATTTATGTATACATAGACACACAAACGCATATGGTGCAACCTGCTCTTAAGCCTAAATGCCTTAGTAATGTAAACTGCAGTATATGTCAGTTGTATTTCCTCTTTTCTTAAAACATTCTGCTCTAAAAATGTAAATTCAGAAGCTGAAAAACATGTTGCCTTTGTGTATGTTTTCAATAAAAGTCTTGTTAAAATGATTCCCTTTGGTGAATCTTTTTTGTGTGTTTAAAGTGACATGGACTGCTTTTCCTGAGCTAAGTAAACCTAGAAATGCCTTAGAGATTATTAGAAGGGAGTAGATGGTACAGGACCTTTCCTCTCTCCACAAGGAAGTGCTCTTTGAATGTGTTATCTGCCAAGCTGATGTGAAATGCATCATTAAGCAGTTTGCTTCAGTGATTAAAAGACTTGGAATGATCTAATGCCCTTAGTGCAGTCCGGACTTGGTTTTGAGGTCTGATTTTGCACCATACAAGGCAATAGGAGCTTTGACTTTGGGGGGCAGGGGGAGGGGGCCAACAGGCAGAATCAGGTTGAAAAGCTGTTCCCTAAAACTAGATTTTTACTTTCCTGTAGAGTTTGACTCTGTTAGGGCTAACAGCTGAATTAGAATGCCCTTTGGTTGGAACCATCAAGACAAATTGCTATTTTTTTTTTTTTAAATGATCTCTCTCATTCTAACCCATTCTGCTCTTGATTTGGAGAAATTCGGAGACATGGAGGTCCAAGCATCCACACATGTAGTACTGGGGTCTTGCAGTTAATTTATGCCACTGATCAGTTCATGTGTGTATACTGAGAAAAAGGAGTAAAAATTACATATGCTACATATCCAGAAGCTGTGATAAAGGGCCCCAACAAAAAAAAAAAAATTAATTAATTAATCAAAATCTGTATTAGTCAAACTCTGGGGACAGATCACAATACCTTTGATCTTCAGGGGGATTTTTTTTAAGGTGATCTTCACATGAGGAAGATCTACAGCACCTTTACCCACCTTTGTTTATCGTACAACCTTCCCTACATCTGATGACTCCCATCTCCTTCCCTCTAGCTCTTGAACCTCACCTAGAAAAAGCTATAAAAAAATATTTATTTAACTACTTGCCTGCGGGGACTTCTAAGGTAAAAAAGGAGCCTATCAATGCTTTTTTACTGCTTGACTTGGGAGAGGCCAGTAGAAAATGGACCCAGAACATTGAACAGGGTTTCAAGTGGTTCCAGCCTCCAGGAGCTATGACTCCCAGAAGCTACCAGTTTTAGAGGTGGACCCTTCACTGACAAGAAGGTTTGTGAGAATTGCCATACAGGATTGCTTTTTAAAATTTTCCATTCCAAAAAAAAGTGTCCGCTACACAAACATGAACAGAAATAGTCATGATTTAAGGCTATGATTCTCACCTGGAGCTCCTCTAACTCCTGAACTTCAGGTTGGATTCAGACTCAGAGGCCAAATGACCAAATCCAAGGAAAAATTCAGAAACCACAATCCAAGACCAGAGCGAGCAGAGTCAGGAAACCTAAAGTACTAGATCCCAGAGACTTGCTAGGGTCAACAGGAACTGTTGGGTGATGGAGAGCCTGCTGCCACAGCTGAGCTAAATCAGGCAGCAGCCAATCAGGAGGCCAGGCTGTAAGCAGCTGGAATCATTACCTGGGGTAGAGCTGCCAGTCAGAGCCCCAGGCAGCTGTGGCCCTCTGGGCAATTAGCAGAGGCTTCCCTGCCTGTTAGGGTTCCTGACAATGAATGAAAGCTAAGGGCTGGCATTTTTTGAGGGGGACCTTGACAAGTGGTGGTTTTGAGTATAAAATGGTTAAGAACTATTGACTTAGGGCAGAGAAAAACCCTCTGGCAATGTTTTCTTCTCATTAAACTGACTTTTATTTGACTTGTTTAAATCTAGAACTTTTTAATCCTTGGGTGACACTCTAATTGCTTTATATTATAAAGATCTGCAAGATAATCCAGCTCTGAAAAACTCCTAAGGAAATTAAACTCCTAAGTCACATTTTTTTTTAAGATGTGGGTTTTGTTCAGCATATATTGTGCAATTATAATTCAGTTGAATTGGTTCTGTCAATAATGTAGCTGTGAAAGTACAGAGTATATGAGCTTTTTCTTAGCATAGCATCTATTTATACATGAAGATTAAATTACTATAAAACAGGCTTACAAAATTTGTGAGATGTCTGGACTCCATCATGGTTATCATGTGTAAGGCCTTCTTCAGATTTCTCCCAGGGGTGTTTATAACACATTGGTTAGGCAGAAATGGGGAAAGACCATTGTCAGAAAAGCCATATTCTTTCCAAGGCAACTAAAAATAAAAGAAAATGTATATGAAAAGTGACTTTAAAGCCCCTAACTGTGACTCTGGCTAACAAAAGGCATTCTGCCTCTCTTCCCCCAAATCTCAAACAACCACTGAAATTAAATCCAACTCCTCAGAGAAAGTCACTAAGCAGTGGCTTTATGACATGTCCTGAAAGTTAACAGGTCTGGTATAACAGTGGGCAAATTTCATAGGATCATAGGAACGTAGAGTTGGAAGCCCCTTGCTCAAGGCAGGATCATCCCTAACTAAACCCTTCCAAACCAAGTGTCTGTTTAACCTGCTCTTGAAAACATCCAAGGTTGGTGATTCCACAATTTCTCTAGGTAACCTGTTCTACAGTTCTTGACCACCCTCAGAAAGTTCCTCCCAATCTCCCACATGAGAATTCTCCTGGTGCAGCTGGAAGTCACTGCTCCTAGTCCTGTCCCCTTCAGCCATATCCGTTCTTTCTGTAGTTGTTCTTAACTTTTTTGAAGAGTGTTATCAAATCCCCCCTCAAGACTAAATAACCCCAGCTCTTTCAGTGTGTCCTCATAAGTCTTGCCTCCCAGACCACTAATCATTTCTGGTGCTCTGTGCACCAAGAGTCCACTCTTTCCAAACTACTCAAATCCTTGAAGACCTAAAAGTGGACACAGTACTCCAGGTGAACGCTCACTAGTGCTGAATAGAGCAAAATAATTACTTCTCTTGTTCACTTACATTCACTCGTCTATTCTGTCAAGATTTGCCCTGCAAAACTAGCTTTTTCTTTGTGCAGCAGTGTTACTTCTGATGTTGGCTTTTTTGTCAACATTAAGAAGTGTAAGAACACACAGAACAAACTTGTCTAAGTGCACCTAGAGAGGCATAGTATAAATCTAATGGAAACTATATAGCATGCCTGCTGCTAAACCTGCTTTGTCTATGACAGACCCACAGCCAAGATTCCAGCTAGTCTCCCCAGACAGATGGTGTATACTCTTTGCTCTCCACAGTCTGTTCTCTTCCAAGTAAGAATTAGCAGTTCTAGTCCAGTCGGGCAGCCATAAACTTTATGTGATAAGAGGTGATTCACAGCTCCCTGTTTCTTACCTCTAGCTTTTCCACAGATCTCATCTTCTATCTTATTATTTCCTTTTACCCTTCAGAAAAAAATATATGTTGAAATGCAACCTGGACAGAGTTTTAGCTATTTAGATACCATAATCAGGACATTTTCTGGTTTTGAAACATTATGCAACTGAGTGTGTTTTTCTGCTCACTTGCTCAGACTAGCTGTGCATTTAAGCTTTGACTCCAGCTGAAGAACATTATTAAAGGTCACAGCAGTATCTACCTCTGGCAAGTCACATGAATTGTTGCTGAGAGGGTAAGGACCTCTTGTGTATAATAGGGCAGAGGAGGGATAGTGTTAATTTTGGAACCTGATGGGATTCCAGAGTAGCTCACTTCTGACATCTCAAAAGAAAACTCCATGATTGTATTTTTTTTTCCTGATGCATTGTGAGGACTGTGCTCTCAATATTGTTTGCAGGGGGAATGAATACCCTGCTGGTCTGGCTGCAGTTCAAAGGAGAGAGAGAAGAATGGTGTCTGTGATACCCATGCAACATTCATGCCACTTTTGTCAGTTTGGCCACATTTGGTGTAAAGATAGGCTGTTTTGTGAGTATATCAGATTTCATTAAAATAAAGTTGCTGGGCTTCTAAAAACCCATGTACCCGCACTCTTTTTAACACTCAATATTTAAGCCAACTTCATGAATTATGGGGACTTCTGAGTGCTTGGAAAGGCAACACTGGAGAAGAAGGAGCTGCCTTACTGGAGTCCTAGAATAAGAGCTCTCCAATGTGACTGCACATGTGATGAACCACGCCCAAAAGTGAGCAAAGGTATGTCAGGTCCTGTTATTGCTTCATAGCTTGCTAGGGGTCCTTGCAGACAATAGCTTCCCTTTTCCTAAATCAGTGGGGGGGACAGAGACTCTGCTAGCTCTCTTTGGAATGCATGGTATCAAGTGGCTGAAACTAGCTCAGACCACTAGCGAAGGATTGGCTAGTGGTTACAGCCAAAATCTGTGTTGTATGGGATTTTAAAAGCCTATGCTTATTCAGTGGCAAACAGTGGATTAAGTGGGAAGGGCCATCCAACTGGGAAATTACTGAGGTCTTCTTCCTGTACCTGTAGAAAAAGCCCCATTTTTATTATATAGACATTTTAAATTATAAATAAGTAAAAAAAAGATATACTGAACATCAAGCCACTGATAGGCAAAGCTACATATGTTGAAAAGGCAATCCACTTTTTGATAGTAGATTAATAAATCAACAGTCATTGATGTATTATTAGAAGACATACAGTACTGTTAAACAAGATGAATTAATTAATAATTAATAAATTTGAGTCAAGCCAAATTAATTATAGATAATCTTCCTGTTTTCTCCTGTCAGTATCCTATATATTTTGCTCAATGGATGATCCCATGAATGTTCATAATGAATGCTGAGTTGGTGAAAGGTAAATTAATTGAACTGTCTCACCCCTACCCACTAACAACATATTGAGTCATTATAGATTGGGCAGTTTCATGTTTGGAGGGCAGATTTTCTTAATTCAAGATTCAATTATATTGTTCTTACCAGACAAGGTTCATTGGGTGAATATTATATCTTTTATTAGACCAACTTAAATAGTTGAAAAAACAATTTCTTAGCAGGCTTTCAGGTGTAAAAACCCTTCATCAGGCTGAGGAAGCCTCTGCAGTTGGCGTGTGCTCTTCCTGGATGGAATGAATAGCAAGACAGGTAGTCAGTGAAGATGTAAATTGAGGATCAGTGGGTGCGAGACAGTCTGGAGGGTGTTGGGGGAGAGAAGGGGGATGAATGTAGTGGGTAAATAGTGGAGAGGTACCTGGGGAGTCAGGCAGGTTATAGTGTATCATAAATCCAATGTCTATATTTAGTCCATGATTTTTTGTACCCACTGATAACTGGGTATTCTTCTCTTTGATAGATTTCCGGTGTGCATTCATTCTGGTGCACAGTTGTTGTTTGGTCTCTCCTATGTATTTTCCATCAGGGCATTTGTGTATTGGATAAGATACATTACATTTCTGGAGGTGCAGCTGTAGGATGCAGGAATGCTGATGGCTCTGTTGTGGGGTGTAATAATTGTAGGGGTGATGGAGATATGTTGGCAGGTTTTACATTTCTTGTCAGGGTATGGGCTGGATCCATTTAGTGTGTTCTGGGCCCTAGGAAGTTTGCTTCTGGTGAGGAGGTTAGTGAGGTTCAGTGCTTGTTTGAAGGCTAGGATGGGTTGTTCTAGGAAGATTGCTTTAAGAATAGGGTCTCATTCTAGTATGGGTTGCAATTGTTTGAGGATTTTCCATATGGGATCGGGGGAGTGGTGATATGTCATAATCAGTGGTGTGCAATTAGTGTGTATGTGTTGTGGAGGGGAGTGGTTCTGTACTGCAGCAGTTCTTCAAATAGTATCTGGGTGGTTCTTTCAAATGTGTGATCTGTCTCTCTGGAAGAGTGTCCTTGTTGAGTGAAAGCCTTTTTAAGATTAGTGAGGTGGCAATCCTGGGTGTTCTCCTCAGTGCATTGTTCTTGCCATTTATCAAACTGAGCTGGTTTCCTTTAGAAATCCAAACCCAGCACTAATGCCTTATGCTCAAGGTGCAGCTGTGCCCAAGAACTGATGCTAGAAGAAGAAGCTACTGTAGTAACCAGGTTCCCTTGCTGCTTGCCACAGCTCACATAAAAAGAAACTGAATCATAAAATTAACAACACAACATTTCTTTAAAGACTGAGTAGACCTTGCCAATTTAAGAACTATGTACAGCACTGCCATCTGGTGACTCCTGCCATAAGTGTTCTTGCATGAACAATGAAGTGTGTGTGCTAAATACAGATCTGGGTTGATGCACATACATTTTCTCTTATGGATAATTGATGATAATTGTTTGAAGATAGAGTTGAACCAGTAGCATAAATAAACTATGTTTCTAAATCATATTCTTCTAGACTTGCTACTAAACATGAATTCAAAGGCAATCTTGTTTTATTACTAGGGCAAATGATGCTTTTTTCCCATGCCTTTTTACTTGAACCATGGAGCTTGCCAAATATTTTTAGGGAACCTTTAGTACAAATATTTATTGCTTTTCATAAAACAATCGGTCGTTAGCCAACATAATAAATTGAAATTTTCCTTGTTGCTGTTCAAAAATGTTACCCTGTGAAATTGGAACCGTTTGCAGTTCAGCCAGACACGTATTCACATATTCCTGACAAAAGCCTGTGTGAAAACAAAACTGCTTTTCAAAATGCACTAATATCAAATCTGGGGCTCTATCATCTTATACAGATCCTCCCTTAACCCTTCGACCCTCCTTTCACAGGGAAGAGAAGTAGTAGAGTGTTCTGTATCTGTAGTACTGTTTTCCTACTTCATGTGCAGGTCAGGAGTTCTGGCTTGTGTAGTGGGGTGGGCGCTGCTATGGGGTTAAGAGAATGGGAATACTACATAAAAATATTTTTGCTATGCCGAATCCACTAACTCTGTCTTTTGTACTGAAACATTCCATGCCATAAAAGCCTCTGTATGTAAGACTACATTGCAGAGCAAAGCAAATCAGTTAAACATTTTGTCTCTTGCCCAGCACTAATTGTTTTTCTCTCTGGCCTCTTCTTATTTCATCCTGGTTTTCTCTTTTTCATGTAGCCATGCAAGACCTTTTATTCTTGGCCACTTCCGTCTTCCTAAAAACTGAATGGAAGTCATGAAACACTTGAGATTCTCTTAACTCTCCTCTTCCTCCTGACACTCTCAGCCTTTTTCACCAATTTGCATAAGGTCTGTACCAACTAATAAAGCTTTTTGCAAGTATTTGTTACGTACAAGTGCTTCTATATTTTGGCCTTTCTGGGCATGTCTACACAAGAGCCTAACTGCACAGTAGCCTAATAACACTGTGCAGTAGCGTGTCAGGCAAAAACTGTGCTAATACACTACTGGGCGGTAGTATTAAACTACTGCACAGTTAAGCATCTGAAAAAAAACCATGTACCTGCGCTACTATGCAGTAGCACCAGTTACTGCACATTGATTTAGTATTTGGTTATGCAAATACTAAAGTTAATGCACAGTAACTACAGCACATTAATGAACATGTAGATGTACCCTCTTTGTATTAAAACACTGCAGGGTTTATGCTAATTTATATAGGACTATAAGATATGCAGAAGCAATTTCAGTGCAGAGAGCAAATTAAAGAAAGACTTGGATGCAGTATAGATTTCAGTTATTTATAGCAAAACAACAGCTATTACTTGCACAATAGTAGTTTATTTGCACCTTTTGCTAAAATGATACAGTTGAATTAACGATAAAATTATAGGCTATGTAATAATAATAAGTCCATGATTTTTGGTTATTGGTAAAAGCATACAATAAAATTACACATTCTTCTAGTTTTAAACAAAAGTAAAATCAAATGTAATATGTCATGATACACAGAAATAAATAAATGAAACAATATAAAA
>NW_017728947.1:66688222-66793178 GCF_001723895.1 Crocodylus porosus | reverse complement strand
ACTAGAATAAAAAAGTAAGAACATGGAATTCTATTTGATTTTGGCCATTATGCTTTGTGCAAATAACACAAATACACCTATGGAGCGTAGGACAAGTTGAAAATTCTTAGAGAGAAACAAAATTGGTTTCCTTCATTAATACTGAAAATTTTCCACTAATGGAAAGATCAATTTTCTTCTTATTTCTTCAAAGAATGAGCAAGACCATAAATAGTGATGTAGATAATCTATTTCACTCTTCTTGCAAGAACATATGCTGTCTGACTATAGGGTCCAACACCACTTCCCCTTGACAACTGCAGGTCTGCTTAGTGTGAATCTTGATCTAGTAATGGCCTTTCATTGTTCATGGTTTTGCACTTCAGATGGGTATCTAAGCCAGAAGACTGCTTTATTAATTTCAGAAAAAGGGACAGTTTGAGAAAATCTCACTGGTTGCATATACTTCTCTATGCTGGTGTCTTTGAATTCTTAAATATATCTTGTTTTAAATATGGGGGAAACATGGGTCAGCAATTGTCGGCAAAGGACTCAAGTTACAGCAAAGGAGGTTTTCGTTGGATATTAGGAAAAACTTTCTCACTAGGAGGGTGGTGAAACATTGGAATGGTTTACCTTGAGAAGTGGTGGAATCTCCATCCTCGGAGGTTTTTAGGCCTTGCTAGATATAGCCCTGGATAGAATGATAGTTGGAAATGGTCCTGCTTTGAGCAGGATCTCTGCTCTTATTGGACTAAATGGCCTCTTTGAAGTCCCTTCCAACCCTAATTTCCTATGATTCTGTATTTCCCAGGTCATTTGTATGGAGAAGAGCATGGAACTTAAAGAATATAGCCTACTTCTCTAAAGTAAGAAATATTATAAGACAGCTGAGGGTCTCCAGTCTAATCAATGACTGTGCTACTCATGTATCTGTGGACTTAAGAGATTGACTAGATCCTATGGAGAAACAAATTGCTTCATCACTAGGTAGGACTATTCTTATAGTTTGTAACATAGTAGAGGTGTCAAACAAATCATGTTATTAATAATTTTGATATTTTGATTTTGCAAGAAACATAGTTATCCTTTTTTATAAAATGAAAAGAATCCAGGAATGGAAATTCCATACTAGGGGTGGTCAAAGGAGGTTTGGTTACTCTCATTTAATTGAGGAGTAAGGATTAGAAATTGAGTTAGCATATCTTTTCACAGAGCTTACTGAATGCCATGGCACAGTCTCCTTTAATTTTTATCAGTGTTTATAATAGATGCAGTCTTGAAATGGGAAGTGTTACATAACACTCTGAAGATGATCTGAAATAAATATCCAGAGTTAGAAGTAATTATAAAGTTAGAAGTAATTATGTCAAGTAGAGGTTCACTGATACATTGGTCCCATATCAGATCGGCACCGATATAAGGAAAATTGACTGTATCAACAATCGGCTTTTTTTTGTTGATGTAGCCAATAACGTTGCTGATTTAAATGCCTTGTGCATGCACCCAGCCACAGTGCAGCATGCAGGTATCCAAGAGCACAGCCTGGCAGTGTGGAGAGCAGCCAGGTTCGGCTGGTAAGTCTGTTGTGAAGGAAGGGGGAGGTAGGGGCAAAATTTGAGGCCCCATGCACCATGATCCAGGCAGCTCCTGCAACTGGACAGCTGGGATGGAGGGACCCACTGCAGGCCGGACAAAATCCCTTGATGATCTGGATTCCTGCTCCTCCCCACCCCTGTGAGCTGTATTTTGCCCACCTCTGCTATTTACTAATAAGTAGAAATCATTGGAAATTCTTCCATGTACGGAGAGTGACAACTTCCCCCTCGCCCTGAAAATTCCATTAGATTTTTATAAAGTGTTTTCCCTTACAAACTATACAGCTAGCTCACAGTTTAGGAGTAATCAGTAAGAAGAGCACTGAGTGGAATAATAAGTTGAGAGAGAAACACATTGCTCTTTTCAAAGGTACTGTCTCAGGCTCCTCCCTCATCTTGGACTCTGAAAGAAAAAGAGCCCCAAGAAGCAATTATTCAATATGAAGCGGTTATTCAACAGCTGGAAAACATTCTCACAGAGCGCCTCTATAAGGAATAGGTTTTGGTGGCCCAAACTATGGCTTGATGAATGCTGCTCTAAAGCTAAAGATTCCTTAGTAGATTTACACAAGAAAAAGTAGCAAATTTGTATGTGAATCACTGATGGTAAAAGAACAAGTACCTGAAGATCCATCCATTGTAACTTGATGCTTTCCAGTTGCACAGAAGCCTTCAGAAAGAGCTGGCTGTTTAAACTACAGAGCAAGCCCTAGCTAAAAGAGAGACCTGTATGACTAATTCAGGGCCACATGCCATGGTAAGAAGCTGCATTATATGCCCACATTGTATAGCACTGGGGCAATTTAAGGTATTCTCTGAGCTGTTGGCTCTCAAATCTTGATAGCTCAATGGCTCTAAAATGTTGAAAAGTGATACAGAATGGTCAAGGATCTGTGATTTGGTCCTAGGGTTGTCCATGGATTTTAATCTTCTGTTTCCTACTGTCTCCTTCATGTATGAATGTGTTTAACATGAATTAATTAATTTTAATACATATTTATTACATTAGTTTTATGTGGACAAAGTTAGTTTCAGCCCATCTGAATAATAGTTATATTATGTGTAGAGACATTCCATTACTTTGGCTACAGTTTCATTTCACCAATTGTGTATTGGCTGAAGGGCAAATGATCACCTCACCTGAACAGCAAAGTCAAAAACTTCTATCAACAATCACCCTGAAACCTAAATCTTTTAACCCTAGTGTAACAGAAAGCCTAGGGCTCTCTGTTACTTTAAGGTAAAAGCATCCCAGCCAGGGAGCACTGCAGGCTAGGCAAGGTGCAGCAGCTGCATGTTGCTGGGGCAACAAGCTAGTGGAGCAATTAGTAGGTAGCTGCAGGATGACAGGTAGGTGGGGCCCTGGAAGCATATAAGCCCGAGGCTGGGGCTAGGAAGGGAGTCTCTCTGCCAGCCACAGGGGAAGGAGCTCTTGCCTAGCAGAGCTACTGCTCGGCTGATTGCTTTGCTGACTGCAGGAATAGTGCAGCTCAGGGAGCTCACAAAAAGCCCAGGATGGGAGGTATGCTGTATTAATGAGTGAAAGTTTAAAGGGGAAGAGGGCTTTTATCCCTTTATGTTTATGTTGTAGCCCAGAGACTTGACATTTATGTTACAGTTTAACTGGTGGTTTGGGTTGGGCCAAAGGCAGGCTCAAGGCTTGAACAGTTATTGAGCCCAGAGTGGGCAGAGTGCAAGGCAGAAGCTAGATAGGGGCTGAGGTGCTCCAGCACCCAAGAGGGACAAACATGAGTTAGTTCCTCAAAGCCAGGTCTAATACAGTGGGCCCAGACTAGCAGGCCTAACTACAGGAAAGGAGCAGAGAGACCAAGGAGGCTGAAGCCTCGTGCAGTAACACTCATGAGGCTTTGGGCATGGTATATGGGACAGTTGGGAGCCAAGGAGGCAGGACGTGAAAGAATTTGTGCAAGAGCTTGTAAAGGGCACCGGGGGGTATGAGGAGGAGAAAGCAGAAAGGGGATAAGAGCCCTAACCACAAGGCAGAGGATCAAGACCCTCAAGAGGGCCTGAAGACAGAGGGCTCCCACAAACCCATGCCCATGGGGAAAGGCCACAGAAAGTGCCCAAAGTCAATAATGGAGGTAGAAAGACCGCAGGTACTCAACCTCTAGCACAGCCTCAGGCAAAAAGGTAGACTGAAGAAGAGAGGGTGTTGGCAGTCACTGGCACAACAGTGGCTAGGAAAGAGGTTGCCTCCCCGCCCCCCTCCCCAAAGGGGAGTTGTGGATCCACCAGAGCATGAGGAGACAGCCCCCGAGAAGGCTGAGTGGGTTCCAGAGGGGGAAGCAGGTCCTCCTGCTTATAACTGTAACACCCACGAGGTTTGGGGAGCAATGTAGGGGAGGTTTTGGAGCCACATGATTCACTTTTAAAGCTTTGGGTTCCCTGCAAGGCACTGTTGACCTGAGTGGTCCCATGAGGGGCCTGAGGCCCAGCGAGGCCCAGCAAGGCACCTGGGAGAATGGTAAGGATCAGTAAGGAGCTGGGGAATGGTTTCAGTAAGACTGGGGCCATGCAAAGGCCCATGGGCAGCCTCCCTATTTATTATATTTCCATCAAGGTGTGGCAGAAAAGACAGGAAGGCACACTGGGATGGAGAGGGGCATGGTTGTGGAGCCACCAGGGGGCATCCCACCCACCTCTGGCACACTGACCTTGCTACACCTAGTCATACAATTTAAGCATAAAATCATACTTGTCTACTTGAATAGACCAGCCACAGTTATGCAGCAAAATAGCCAGCTAAATTCCTTCTTCCTTTTTAAATCAATTTTTGGGTCACATTTGCCTAAGCCTGTAAAAGACAGACGAGTCCAAGTTCCATTTCCAAAAGTGATCTAGTAGCCTCTGTTTCACTTAAAGTCAATAGATTTCTATATGCTCTGAGAAGCTTTGAAATAGGTAAAATAGGTCTTCTTCATGAGCTTGTAGGAAACCATGCATGGTTCAACTAGAAACCTATTTTGAAAGAAATTTTGAAACCAATTTGCCCTCTGTTGAAGGTTCAGCATAATCAGAACATTCCTTTAAGACATTCTCTTTAACTGGATTGTTATTTTGCAACAAAGTATATTCCATCAGAAAATCCCCACTCAGCTCCCGTGGCACAAAATACCGCAAATAGTTACACAGAACAGTGGAAAAATGTGCACAGAAATCCTTGTTATACCCTCAGACTCTCTGAGCGCCGGACACACTAACTGATTGCATTTTTAATGTTTAGTTAAGATATTTGGAGACCCCTTCACAGCAGAGGACAGGCTCCTATATGCTAAAGTTCCAATATTAATCTGTGACTCATGAGAATTCAAGAGTACAAATTTAGTTGATTGCAGTAAGTTCTTTTTCACACTGTGTAATTAGCTTCTGGAACTCATTACCACAAGATGTAGAGAGACTGATAATTTAACCAGATTCAAAAGAGGATTGGACAAATGCATGCAGGAGAGGTATTAATGCAGTCAGAATTAAACATTATAGTTGGCAGTAGAATCTCCAAATAGGACTTTCTAGGCCTCTGAATGCTGGAAGCTGTAAGGAAAGAGGGGCAAAGGACATATACCAGTTAGGATAGGACCTATTCTTTCCTTGGCATCTGTTTCTTGCCATTATGAAATACTGTACTAAATAGGTCTATGTTCTGACCCATTATGATGCTTTTTATGTTCTTAAGTGTGGTGTTACAGTGATATAGCTGTGATGGTCCAGGAATCGTAGGAAATTACCTTAGGAAGGCATCTAGTCCAACCCCTTGCTCTAA
The DNA here is from genome assembly GCF_001723895.1 of Crocodylus porosus. NCBI lineage: Eukaryota > Metazoa > Chordata > Crocodylia > Crocodylidae > Crocodylus > Crocodylus porosus. Next base: position 66,787,820 of record NW_017728947.1, on the reverse strand, counting down.
GCAGGGCCATTCCATACTATATCATCTCAGCTAAGGCTTTGTCTAACCGGGTCTTAAACCTCTAAGGACAGAGATACTGTGACCTCCCTAGTTAGCCTGTTCCAATGTTTTACTACCCTCCTAGTGAGAGTTCTTTCCTAATATGTATCCTAAACTTCCATTACTGCAGCTTCAGACCTTTGCTCCTTGTTCTGTCATCTGCCACTACTGAAACAGTCTAGCTCCATCTGCTGTGGAACCTGCCTTCAGATGGCTGCTATTAAATCCCCTGTTTTCTCTTCCCCATACTAAATAAGCCCAGTTTCCACAGCCTATCCTCATAAAACTTGTTCTGCAACCCGCTCACTATTTTCATTACCCTCTACTGGACTCTTTCCAATTTGTCTACACCCTTTCTGTAGTGGAAGGTCCAAAACTAGACACAGTACTCCCAATGCTGTTATCTGGAGTTATGCAAGACAGAAGGGTTTCTTAGAATGGCATTTCTTATTGTACCAACAGCATAGCTGGGATAGGGTTAGAAAAGCTTTTGAATGTCTTGAATCTTATTGTAAATCCGGTAAAAGAGATTACTCTAAGAAATCCTTGCCCCTTTCTGAAGTGTGACACATTTGTATGGAGGAATGAATGATAATTCATTATGCGTTCAATTGCAAGTAGGGGTCTGTGAAGTGGGCTGTATTCAATTTGGATTTGGTTTGGCCCAAATTGGAGAGGAAAGTGATTCGATTAGTTGATTTGGATCGCTGTCCCGATTTTGTTTGTTTGTTTGTTTGTTTTTGGGTTTTTGGGGTGTTTTTTTTCTATTTGGCCAAATCCAAATCTGAAGATTTGACACTGATTCAGAGAATCAGTGATTCATCCATAGACACAGCTTTAAATATTTTTCTACATACCTTGAGGTACCAGGCATGGTTTGTGAACACTGAGATGGTGGGGCAGATGAAGCGTCCCACAGAAGCATGGGAGGGCGGGGCGGGCATGTCCTCAGCAGCAGACCCAGAAATGGACCAGAAGTACTTTCGGTCCATTTCTGGGTCCACCACCAAGCATGCAGGGGCCCCCTGCACCACCCCAGCTCAGCAATCAGCCACAGGGGGTGGGGAGGGAAAAAGGGACACCTCAGGTGCCCCCCACCAGACCCAGGAGGCATCAGTTGGTGAGCCTAGGGTAGGGGGAAGGTCTCCTGCATGTTCCACGGCAGACCCAGAAGTGGACTGGAAGTGCTTCTGGACCAATTTTGGGTCTACTAACGAGCATGTTGGGGATCCCCCGCACCTTGCGCTGCCACGGGATGCTCCACCCACCCCACCGTCTCAGTATTACCTCAAGGTAACAGGCAGCATTCAAACTGCCTGTTACCTTGAGGTAATCATGAAAACTTGTCCTCTGAAAAGCAAACCATTTTTAGGTGTCTTTAGCTGGTACTCCAGAAACGCTAAGAAATACTTGGTTATGTTTACGCAGTACACATTATATTTACCAATAAGAATATGCACATGCATTTCTCAAGTAAAATTTAGACCATGGGTTTAAATTAAAAACAAAACAAAACAAAAAACCCCCAAAACCTTATGTGACTTAGGACCTTATGTCACACTTTCAGAAATGACTTGGGCACTTTGAAGCTTAAAACCCATAAGATTTTCAGTACAACTTAAGCACCTGTAAGTTCCTTTTGAAAATGAGACCTAAAGCCTTTAGTCACTTAGGTTGCTTATTCATACGATAGGGGTTTCGTTCTTCCTTAATTGAAACAGTGGGGGTTTTTTAATGGTGGGTTATTAATTTTTATTTAAAAACCCACCACTTCAATTTAGGGACTTCAGTGATATCACAGTGCATCATGGCCCCCTGTCAGCTTACCTGCCTTCCCCCCCCACCCCAGGAAGCACCTACACACTAGCATCTGGCCTGGGCAGTCCCAGGGGGCACCACCACCGTGAAGGGAAGTACCAGGCCCTGTGCAGCTTGGGGGCTGTGCAACCCAGCAGCAGCTTGTGCAGACAGGCTCCACTGGTGGGGGGGGAGAGAAAAAAGCACCAAGGGGCCTGATCTTTTTTATTTTATATATTTATTTTTATCTTGGAGCCTGCCTGAGTTGCGCAGGACCCAGTGCTTCCCTCTGTGGTGGTGGTGCCCCTCGGGCTGCACCCGCCCACTAGCAGCCCACCCAGGTGGTCCCATGGGGTGCCACAGCTGTGGAGGGAACCACCAGGCCCTGCACAGCTGTTATAGTAAGAGGTTTGCTAAGAGCAAGACTTTTGCACGCTGATTCCATAGTAGGCCAGTGAAGCGGCACGTAGCCTCCTGCTCTGTAAGCATGACCGAACCATGAACCTGGATAGTAGAATGTTGTAAGACAGTGGAATGTGGTAGACACCAGGTGCGTTGGATCACGACTCATCCCCAAATTCCTAGCTTGAGATAACGTTGTTTACTCCAGACTATATAAGCTGCTCATTCTTAAGTTATGATGGGTTCCTCAGCTCTGGCAAGAGTTCCGACTTGCATGGAGCCCTGGCACTGGCTATTGCATCCCCAGGATCGGGACACTCCGGGGCCAGGGGAACCATGTGGGGTGACGGCTGCCGCCTAAGGCCGATGTAAGGTGACCATCCTCTCTGCTCTGTTCTATTGCCTGCCTCTGTGAGTATCCTTAAATAAAGCTTTGCAAGGGTAAAAACAACCATGAGTATGTCCTTTGTTCAAGCGCAGGGAATCTTCCGAACCCAGTAGTTCATCCTAAGACCATTGGTGTGAGAAGTGGGAAATTTCTGGTCTAATATGAATCTCATGTCCCTCAGTTATTTGTTCCGTATCAACCAATGCCCAAAAGCACACCAACAACTGCCATTCAAACAGGGTGTAGTTAGCAGCTGCATCAGGTAACTTACAAATCCAAAAGCCTAATGGGTGCTTCTGATGTGACCCTATAGGAGTCTGCCACAAGCTCCATGGTGCACGATCCTGATATACTGGCACTTCCAATGTAGTAGGGTCAGACAATGAATAAGGGCCCGGGGGCAGGGCAGTCTGTATGGTTGCTTTTACATCATTGAAGGCCTAGTGGTGTTTTTTTCCCCGTTCAAAAGCAGTGGCCTTATGTGTTACTTTATACAGGAGCTGCATCAATACCCCAAGGTGAGGTATGTGAGTGCGCCAGAATCCAAAAAGGCCGATCAGTCTTTGTGCTTCTTTTTTTTTAGTAGTAAAGTCAAGGAGGGAGAGTAGTTTATCCTTTATTTTCTGCGGAATATCTGTAGTAAGTCCTGACCATTGAACTCCCAGAAATTTTACACTTTGGGCTGGACCTTGAATTTTCTGTGGACTTATCTCCCACCCCCTCCCCCACATATGTTTCACTACACATTCTAGAGCTTCTGCCACAGGATTCAGGGTGTTGCCTATTAGCATTATATCATCAATATAATGCTTGGCTAATATTCCTTCAGGCAAAGGAGGTTAGATGAACACCTTGCTGGGGTCACTTGACCCCAATATTCTTTCCTGCCATGGCAGGGGGTCGGACTAGATGATCTGTTCAGATCCCTTCCGACCCTACAAACTATGAAACTATGAAAGAAATCTCACTTAAGTCACGTCTGACCATGTTGTGACAATAAGCAGGGGAGTTTAAATGTACTTGTGGAAGCATGGTGAAAGTATATTGCTGTCCCTCCTGAGTAAAGGCAAACTGGGCCTGATGATCTGCATTTCATGGTCTTGGCAGACCATGGAGGAGGGACTGGGGATTTTGCAGGAAGAAGCAATGCAAAATTGGATGTATGGGGGGTGGGTAGGGAATGGTCCAGCAATGCCATTAAAGAGGTGCAAAGAGGCAATTAAGCCAGTTTAAGACCAATTTGGTTGTGTGTACAAGCACCCATAGGTGCCATTGAAAATGTTATCCCTTTGCTTTTAAACACTTAAATCACACTTAAAAACACAACCTATACTCCTAGTCGCTTGGTTGCATATTCACTAAGTGAGTCTTTTTAATAAAAGTAGTGACTGAATTGTTTTGTATATATGATAATTCTGTAGTAAATAAAATTTCTTGGGTCTGCCTAATAGTGTAATCCAACAAAAAACAAACATAGGCAAGAGAAGACATATGTCAGACATACCCATCTTAACAGAGGTGGAGGGATTACATGAAACCTTTGATTTGCATTACATTTTTATGGGACTATAAAAATAATAATAAGCAAATTGAGGCCATTTGATAGAAATATGATGACTGGAGCTCTTACAGGATCAGGAATTAATTAATACAGCCTCATGTCCTGGATTTAGCTTGTCTTGTAAGACTTCCTTTTGGAATTAATATGAAATCAAAGTTCCATGTTCAAATTAATTACTCTGAGTCCTTTCAATGTCTTTATCTTATTTACAGTGCTCTGAAAGCTGATTTCTCTTATCCACATGGGTGTGCATATGAGTGACAATATGCTGGTAGTAATACAAGTGATAGAGAGAGAGAGAGAAAAGTTCTTACTAAAAGAAAGGTTCTTAATAAACATTATCCCAAAATATTAAGACAATTAAGCAGAAGTGCCTTATTTTAAAAGAAAAGGCAAAAGAGAAATTTTGAAGAACTTTGCAGGGTTTACAGTTAATAATGTAATATTCATGAGTTCTGGTCTCCTTTGTTTATTCTAGTTAAGTAGAAAAAACACTTTATTACAGAAACTGAGGGGAAAAAAGAAAGAAGTAGCACTTAACTAGAATGAACAAAGGACTAGAAGACCTGATCTTATGAATTCTCTTCCCATCTCTGTCACTGAAAGGCTTACAGAATACTTTGCACTTTATAAAGCACTTAACAAATATTAGTCTAGCATCGCTGATAAGGTAGGTAAATATGATTTCAAGTAACAGAGAGGGAAACAGGAGGCTTAGAGAAATGGCTTGCCTAAAGCATGATCACATGGGAAATCAGTCTTAGAAACAATGTTGGTTTCCTGCTTCCCATCAAGGCAACATTCAAGACAAGTCACTTAAGGCTGGAGGCAAAGAAGGTTTTAGGTTGAACTGAGAAGTCAAAGTAAAAAATCATGATTCCCAAAACCCTGCTCAGCAACTGCAGAGTACTGCCTAAGTCTACTGAAGGAGTCTTGGCTCAGTCAAGTATAGGTACAGTACAAAGCTCAGGCATCACATTTACACTCAATTTGAACCAATTCAGCCTTTAGTATAAAGATGAAGTTACACATGGAACATACTAAGGGCACTTAATATGAGCCTTTGAACGTTCAGTCTTGTTAATGCTTCTGAAAGTTCAGCCTTGGCATGCTAGGTGCTCTTTGAGCATTTCAAAGCTACACCGCTTGAGGTGAGGGTTAACTCTGAGCCATGATACCTAGTCTGCTTTACATACATAAAGGCTGCTTGCAGACATAATCCCTTCCTTCCTCCCCCCCCCCCCAAAAATTAAATAAAACATGCTTTACTGGAAGAAGCAGCGCCTTACTTTAACTCAGCTTTGCAGCATCTGCATAGATTGGTGTTTCAGCAGGCCCTTTTAGCTAAAGCTGATTCAATCAGCTATTAGATAAAAGTGCCAAAAAATCCCCACTAAGTGCCCAGTTTATACAGTCATCAGGGCTAGGGACAGACATCTCTCACACACACTGGTTTAAGTGACCAGAAATTGGTTTAAACCTGTAACAACAGCTGTTCAGTGTATACAAACTGGTTTGAAAATGGCTGAAACAGGTTTGAGATAAAGCTGGTTGAATGTAGTATCAGACAATTGATTTGGGTCAAACTGGTTTATGCAATGTCTGTCCCAGACCTCTTCCTGGTTTAAGTTAAATCAGAGTCCCCCAGAATCCCAGGTGCTTTGTAATGCTGGGCAGAGCTCTGCTCTAGCCCACCAGGGCTGGATCCATCCCTGTGCTCCCTGGCTGCAGCTCTGGCAGGGACCACAGATACAGTAGGGGCTGCCTGGCTTCCTCATGCTTCCCCCATCCCCCTCACTATTGCCTGCTCAGGCCAGGATTCCCCTCTCCCCTCTGCCTTACACATACACCTCGCAGCATTAGCTAGCACTCCAAAAGCTGACTACATTCCATGCTGAGGGAGATGAGACAAAAGCAGATAAGACAGTGTCAACTTTGGGATTTTTGGAGCTAATCATCAGGTAGATGGTAATGTCCCTTCATTCTTTCCTTGGAAAAAGTTGTTTAAGACGAGCTTGAACTAATGAGAAAGCCTTTTGTTTTGCTGAAGGGCTCCCTTGCTGACCGGCGGGGTCTGGGGGGACTTCTTAATCAGAGCATCCTGCCAGGGCCTGGCCATGCCCCGCTTAGCTTAGCACTATAGAAGGGAAGGGCGGGCTGCTCTAGCGCCCCCTGGCTTCTAGCCTGAGCCACTGCAGGCATGTGCCTGTATTTTTTTCTCCGTCCAGAGGGGATGTTTGTGTGGTTACAAACTGATTCAGCCTAGCCAGGCTAGACTAACCAGTAAAAATTGAATCCATTCAGGCTCAGGCTTTTTGAATGTCTGTCCCTAGCCCAGGTGAGCCTAGTCCAACTAAAGCACTGCCTCGTCTGGGCATGTGTAAGGCTCAGAGTGGGAATGCACTGAGTTTAAAATAAGGCACTGGGTTTTTTTATTTGATCTGTTTTTTTAACCTCTGCAGGCAGCTAAAATGAGCTCTTTTTAGTCTCTGGTATCTCAGAATACACTACTCTCAGGTTCTCCGCCCTGCCCCGTCCCGCCCCCCTCCCCGAGCAGGGAAGCAACCGAGATGTCCTTGGCTCCCAGCTATACCTCTGCTTCCCATCCCTCTAGTGGCAAGTCAGAGCTGTGCAGGCGTGGTAGTCCTTAATTTTAACAGTCTAATTTTAATGGTCTAACATTCCACAGATTTAGTACAGTCTAAGCATAGTGGGTAACTTCACCCTAAGTGGATAGAATAGTCACTGTCTCCAAAGAGAGTTCCCAAAAACTGAGCTATAGAATACTCTCTTTTTGGGTACCCTCGTTTATCCTCTGCAGCCAGAAATGCAAGTCATGGGACCAGAAGGAGAGAGAACCTGATTGCCTGATGATCAGGGCACTTGGCTAGAAGGACCCAAGTTCTGGTCCCTGTTCTCAGGATTATTTCTGGGTTTTTTTAATCAATGACAGAACAATATAAAAAGGCATAGCATATCCCAGAACAAGAATCCCCACTCCTGACTGAGTGCCCTTCTAATTAGATCACACAGCTAGGTTCTCTCTTACTTCTGGTCCTTTTAATCCTGTATTTCTTTCTGTTGCCCATCTGCAACAGGAAAGGCATAGAGTGCTCCCACCTCTGGGTACTTATTTAATAGTCTATTTATTAACACTGGTAAGTAAAGAGGTGTAAAACCTTAGAGCAGGCACAAACTTACCATTTTTTCTATGGGATGAAGAAAAGATGCATCTTCTGACTGAAAATGACAGCCCATCAGTGTGGCAAAAACACTCACGTTCTGCTGTTATGTGTCTGTATTGAGTTAATGAAGAAAGCTGTCTTCTGGAAGAATAATCTAATGAGGATTAATTATGAAATATTTCCTAAACTCTGTGATCTTATGACTGGAAACAGCATTCAGCCTCCCATTTGGATTATGACTTACCACCTCACTTAACTGATGGACTAGTTTACAACCTTCTTCCGAGACTTGGACATGTCAAAATACATTTGGGTGCAAGGCTCATTTCATTGTCAGCTTGACTTAACTAGATTGCCAACAACTGAAGCTAAGCACTTCAGAGAATTGTCTTGTGACCAGAGTTTGAAAGGGTCATTTGCTCAGCTATTTGTAACTGATTTCTGGTTTAATTTGAAGGACACACATTCACCATTATCAAGGTTGTACACTAAAACAATTCTTTGTAACTACATATTTGCATGAAGCTGAATTCAGAGCATGGGTTTCCATTCATTCATACTCCTGCTTCATCATGGATCTGAATTTGGATGTGAAATGTGCCTTTTTAACAGAACCACTAAACTTTGAAAGGATTTGTCAGGAGGTCCAGATCATGTGTCACATTAGTTCAATAAAGTATCTGATTTCCATCACTAATTATTTTAAGACATAATATGCATATATTGTTTACGTTAGTATTTGGGCTGGCAAGAATTATTGATCTGTAAATGGGCTCACAACAGATTTGGGAACTTCTGCTGTATTCATCTACACATATGGCAGTAGTTATACTGGTTTAAGCACCTTTTTGTACTGGTATAAATGCACCCATTATGTGGGTGTTATACCACTTTAATTATACTAGTGTAATTAAAAGTGTTGGGATTCTCTGAAGACATGGTTTCAGCCTCTACTTTGACTGTAGAAAATTTTGACAAGTATCTACCATCTTTCTATGATATGGACAACCGTTTTTGGGTTGAAATCACCAAAACCTTTCTTTTCTGAACTACACAAGTAGTAACCACCACCGTAAGATGGACTCAAACCAGTGATCACGGACAAATAGCTCTGTAATACATTGCCAATTCCATGAGTCATTCAGGCCCTAGATGGTGTTCTGTCAGATTCACATGTTAACTATGAAATAGGAGACTATTTTATTTTTCTTCCATATCCATTTATACTTTTATTTCATCATAGGAGCTGAATAAGAAAAATCATCAATAGTCATTGGATTCCAGCCTAACACACACTTTAATATGAAACTATCGTATTCAAGGTGGAACCTTTTCTTTTGGGAAATTGAAAAAGATGAAATAATATAGTGCATTGCTCATGAAAGAAAGTCCATCTGTTCTTACAATAATTTTAGAGTTTAGCTAATATTCACTTTTTTAGTTACAAAAGAAAAAAATGTCCTTGGTGTATTTGTATACCTTGCCACCTAGTGGCCATTTTTGATATCTGCGTGAATGTGTTCACGGATATACACTGTGGCTTGAAATGAAAATTCTTAATATGAACCAACCATAGACACCTCTGCATTTTAATATGCCAACCACCCACAATGTATAGATAACACAATTATACTATTCCAATGCTTTGATATTAAAAATAAAGTAACACAAGAAAAAATATATCACCAAAATTCTCTTACAGTCTGATTTTTGGAAAGCCTGTGTCTGTTTTATAGCTGTCACTAAACTGACAACCAGTTACTGAAGATCCATAAGAACATATTTGGATTTATTTAATAAATGCTTAACTTTATATTTAAATATAGAAGCATACTCTGAAGAGCCAGAGATCAAGACATCATTTTTGCCAGTTTTGAAGCCTTTGAGCTACCAGAACTCACATTACTCTTCGGCAGGCAGAGCTGCAGATGCATTCAAAAGCCGATGCATATGAGAATATTACTTGCCACAATGTTATTATGTTTTTTGTTCATAAACACCTCCACTCTTAGCCAATAAGAAGATAGTGATGCACAGAATCCAGGATATGCATACACTTCGAAATTAATTGTTGCAAATTCCTGAATTAATATGCTGTGCAAAAAATCGTGTCTGAAAGTAGAATAGTAGGAACATAGGGCTGAAAAAGACCTCAGTAGGTCATCCTGCCTCAAAGCAGGACAGTGGCAATGTGTAAAGGGGTGGGGAGCATGTGAACCCCCTGAGAGCACTGGTGTACCTCCTGACCAGCCATGCTCACTGCTTAGGTGATGGACAGAGGAGGCAGGCGGGAGTGGTGGTGCTTCCCCCCCATGAGCGCCAGCCGATCCCTGCAGCTGCTCCCAGAAGTGGCCACAGTGACTCCCGGCTGCAGTAATCATCCGTGGAGGAACTCCCCTCAGGCAGTGAGACATGCTGCAAGGGACCCCTCCCAGTTGGTGGGATCAGCCACTGGGGGACCCTCCTCAGTTGGCGGGACTGGTTGCAGAGGGGGCCATGTGCCCCCTAACTATGGTGGCACCAGTCACCCATGAAGCAGGATCAGCCCTATCTAACCACTGCAGACAAGTGTTTGTCTGACCTGTTCTTAAAAACTTCCAAGGATGGAGATTTCACAACCTATTCCTAAGCTTTACAACCCTCATAGTGAGAGAGCTCTTCCTACTATCCAACCTAAATTACCCTTTGTTGCAGCTGAAGATCCGTATTTCTTGTCATATCTCTTGCAGCCACACAGACTAGCCTATTCCTCTTTATAACCACTCTTCTGATATTTGAAGGAGGTAATCAAGTGCCCCCATAGTTTTCTTTTCTCCAGCCTAAATAACGTCAGTATTTCCAACCTTTCCTTGTAAGTCATGTTTTGTAGTACATAAATCATTTTTGTTGTTTTCATCTGGGCTCCTTCCAGTCTTTTCTGCAGATTCCTTGAAGTGTGATGCCTAAAACTGGACACAGTGAAGCAGACGATGCCTCACCAGTGTTGCATAGCATGGAAGAATCATGTTCGTTGACTTGCAGGCAATAAGCTCGCCGGTATACTATTGACTTCTTTTTCAACAAGAGTACAGTTTTGACTTGTATTCGGTTTGTGTTCCACTGTAATCAGTAGGTCCTTTTCTTCAGTAATGCAACCTAGCAAGCAATTCTCCAGTTTGGATTTGTGGATTTAATTTTTCTGTCCTCCATGCAGAATGTTGTACTTGTTCTTAATGAATTTCATTTAATTAATCTTGGACTATTTTTCCAGTGTATAAATGTCACTCTGAATCCTAAGCCTATCCTCCAAGGTAGCCTACACATCTGCCCATCCAGCCACACATTTTACTGAAAGTACACTCAGTTTCATCCTCAAAGTCATTAATGAAGATACTGAACAGTAGTGGACCCACAACAGACCTTTAGGGAATGCCACTTGAAACCTTCACATTTGAGCCATTGATGTTTACTCTTTGAACATGATGATCCCGCAAGTTATGTATTCTCTTTACAATAATCTCAACCAGCCTGTATTTCCTTAGCTTATGAATGAGAAAGTCATAGGAGACCAGTATCAAAAGCCTTGTTAAACTAAAAGTGTATTTCATCCACTGATTTCCCCACATCCACTGAGCCCATTCTTTTTTTTACAGAAAAAAATAAGGTTTGTTAAGCATTACTCATTTTTGACAAAACTGTTGCCTATTCCTGATTGCCATGTTCTCCTCTAGGTACTTAGAAATATATTTCTTGATGACATCCTCTGGGGTTCTTCCAGAGACCGGCTGATCAGTCTGTAATTCCCCTAATCCTCCTCCTTCCTTTTTTAGTGGGCTTTATACTTGCCTTTTTTCAGTAGTCCAGGACCATACCTGATCTCCATTAGTTTCCGAAGAGCTCAATATTCAGTTGGCTGTATAATTACCTCAGTCAGTTCCTTGAGTACTCTATGATGAATCTTGTCTGGCCTGGGACCTTCTCTAACCTGTTCTTTCCCTACTCTTGGCTGATTCTCTCCTCCCCATCTTTGCTCATAACTAACTTTACACATGAAGACTGAATGTTCATTTGTATAAGGGCCTTTAAGGGTTTTTGAACTTGAGCATCACCTAGATAGCTTTTGATAAGGGTTAGCCAGACTACAGCAAACACATAAATGGTGAATTAGGATGTAGGCAGGTAGAGAGTGAGGAAGCTAGTATGCATAATGGCATGGGACAAAGAAAAGGTATGGAACTGTAAGGAGTTTAGACCCAGCTGGGGTTGATCCAGCTGAAGGGCACTGACTGGGTCATCTCAAGGGCTGTCAGGAAGAGGGCCTGTCCACATAGGTCATCATAAGCTCAGACCACACAATAGATCTCTATCTGAGCAACAGAGCACTTAACCTGCCTGTAACTCTGCCTACCTTAACACATGCCTAAGTTTTACTTACACTCTGCCTACTCTGTACCCCTACCTCACTCCTGCCTGGATCCCTGTCAGGCCATGATCTTGAACCCAGGGCCTTAGCCTGCCTGCTACAGTGCCTCACACTGGTCTGCCATCTCTCAAGCAGAGGGGTAGGGTAAATGCAGGTAGCCAGAACCCTCCATCTGGGCTTAGGCTTATGCTCATTCCCTACCACCAGAGTGGCCAGCCTCTTAACCCTTCCTGTATAAGCCTCTAACCTAGAAGAGGAAGTGTCTGGGCACCAAGGTTTAACTCTCTGCTCAGACTGCTGCATTTTTTGCTTGTGCTGTGTGATGGATTCCTTGGATACCTGATCTAGGACCTTGTTCTCTGCCTGACCTTCTGGATACCTGACCTGGCAGTGGCCAGACTTCCAAGATACCTGACCCAGCTCAGCCTCTGACTTTGCATTCTGCCTGACCCTCTAGACCCCCAACTCAATTCCATGGACAGATCTTTTGGGTTCTGAGTTCCTGGCTTCTCCTAACCCTGAGGTGACCCATGGTCTGGCATGACAATCCTTGTCCAGCATCAACCTGTCTTTGCTCCCACGCCTATACCTGCCTATTCCCATCATGGATTTCCTGTCTCTGCCATATGTCCCTAAGTGCTCCTTGGTTTGGACTTCCTGGTATGACTTATAGCCTGCTTTGAGCCTGACTTCATCAAAATCCCTGGCTTGAGACCCCAGACCTGGATGAATACCTGGCTAAACCTCTTCAATTTTTTATGGTAATTCATGTTCTAACACTCCCTTGTGACTGACCATCCATGCCCTAGTCTGCCCTAGCAGGAACTAGTGGGACAAAGTATTGACTTACGAAGTGATCACATAAATGCCCTTGGCCTTCCCTTTCCCCAATTAACATTTTGATATTTGTCTATGGGCTTCATGTTCATCATGTCTGAGTTTAGCTTATAAATCATGCAGCCTATGGATCCTGTCAGTAGTCTTTGAGAGCTCTGGCAAACTAGTAAAGAGAAGGGTATATTTTACCATAATAGATTGTAATGGAGATAAATGCCCTGTTACAGAGTGTAACAAGTATACTCACCAGGAGTCAGAGATGCTGCCTGCAGGCAATGATGTCATCAAACAGCATCCCATGGTGGGAGATTCAACAGCTGTAAAAAGAAATGTTGATCATTTACCAGAAAGGAACAGAGGAAAGCCATTGAAAAGTGTACTGCTTATACAGCTCTAGGGGAATAGAGTGTAAGACAGAGCAACCAGGAAGGTTGAGGCAACCCATGCGGAGGCACAGGAACATGCCAGTGACTTGCTGGAACTGACAACATACTCTAGAAAAGGAGGCAACTTAGCTGTGAGAGTGAGAGGTGAGACTGCCTTGGTAGATGGGAGGACATGGCTCTCAGGGACTGCGAGCTGGATTCTGGAAAACCAAAATTGGGGAGGAGGCAATAGTAGGGTGAGAGCAGTTGTTGGCATCTCACCAGGCATAAAAGACTGTGCATGGGACTCCTTTGATTATTGCTTCAGGCAGGCCCACAGTGGGTCACTTCTGCAAGGAATTAACTAGCATTATATAAAATCAGCTGTATGATCAGCAATTATCTTCTGTTTGTTTATTAATTAATTTATATGTAACCCATGTAGTACCTGGTTATGTACTCTCCTCTCAAATCAAAGGGAAAGATTAGCAGGGCAGGTGCACTGGGGGGTAAAATTGCTAGCTGCATGCGGTTTCCCTCCTTCCCCAATAGAGCCAAGCCGGGACATAAAGTGAACTTGACTATACATAACTTTATTAATATAATAAACCATAGGGAGGAATAGATATAAATTATAGACACACACACACACACACACACACACACACAAAACATAGAACTACATGCAATGTATATATACAATCCTTTACCACCACTCAGAATACAGGTAAGTAATATAAAAGAGCCAGTATAAGGGTTTCAGTAAAGATCATACAATCTTAAGCTCTATTAAAATACAAACCACAAAACATAATTCACAAAATATAAGGCACATGAACATCAAAATACAATCTAATGCTGTAACTGACCCCAAGGAACAGCCCAGCCCGTCCTGGAGCAGTGGCTGCACTCCAGTGATCAGGAGAAAGGAGAAAGATCCCTAGTGCCCTTCAGGCTTTCCATAGCCCACAAAGGTAACCTCCAAACCCAAGGAGCCCTTTCCTTCTGGGCTTCCCCTCTAGTGGTCAGTTTCATTGACTGGGGAAGATTCCCCGTCCCCTGTGGGAATACCCTTCCCCAGTAACTCATGACTCTGGAGGTCCAGGGGGTCTTCCTCTCCCCAGGCAAGTTGCCTTCACCCTTGCTGAGGCCCCAGCTACCTTGGGCTCTCTCTGGGCTGCCAGCCCACTCGGGGCCTGTGCACCATCGCATGCACTGAGGGCTCTGCCTTTTTCTTGGAGTTGGAGACCTGAGCTGTTTTGTATGGCTCCAGGGTCTCAGTCTGTTCCTGGACTCTCTGTGCTTTTGCCTGGCCTCATGCCAGGGGTTGAAGGCCTAAGCTGCCTGGAGCGGTTCCCAGGGTCTCAGTCCACTCCCAGACTTGGTGTGCACTGTCTGTATAACGAGTTCCTGGCCTTGTGCCAGGGGTTGGAGACGCAAGCACCTCCCAGGCTCTCAGTCCCTCTTGGCCCTGGAGTGCACTGGCCTGTGTACCACTCACCGTGGTCCTTTGCAGCGGGGCTAGGGGACACAGCTGCTTGCCACTTCCTCTCCAATGAGGAGTCTTTGGGCTCTTCAGGGCAACAGCTCCACCCTGCTGGACAACTCTGCCAGCTTTTCTTCACCCAGCCTCTTCGCCGTCCCTCAACACAGCCGCCCATGTGCTAGGCACACTGCTTTTTTATCCCCTCGAGAGGCTCTGCCCTCAGATTGCAAATGGACCAATCAGGAAGGGTGGGGGGTGTAGTCCTCAACCAGGTCCAGGTCTTTGCCTTACCCCAGGGTAGGGGCAGGGCAAGCCTTTCCCCTGCCTTCACCTGATTTGTAGGAGCGCCCCACCAATTGCTCAGAGCCCTTCTGAGCCGGCAAGCTGGGCTGTTACCAGCAAGCCTGCCACACATATTCTCCCATCAAAGGCATGGCCGGAAAGTGAATGGCTGAAGATAACCATTAGGTCCCCGGGTTCACAAGGGGAACCCTTCTGACCTTACAAACCTGTAACATGGATCTAAAATTCAGTGTCATACGAACTCTGTGCTGAAATTACAAATGACTATCTAATGGCTCATTATATTACTATAGTTCTAATTCCCAAGTTGCAGAGTTTCCTATAACATAGACTTTACTAGGATGGAGACATAAATTTGGATTGGGAAGCCAGGGGGTTCTGCTACTAACTCAGTCAGCTTGGTCAAATTACTTTCTCTCTCAGCCTCTTTTTTCTTGTTGGTTGTGAGTGGGCTAGTACTTCGAATCCTCACAGAGGAACAAATACATGTGAATGGAAAGCAGGGGTGGCCAGCCTTATTGGTATGGGTGACACAACTTAAGCTTCAGCCCTCCCTGAGTGCTGCTTTGATTCCCTCTGAAAAGGCATAGCTGATATGGGGCACCAGAACAGATGCAGGGAAGCTCAAGCCTCTGGCTGTGCAGAGCAGGGCCAGGACATTGCTGCATGGGGACGTGTTACTGCCAAGAGCCAGGTCAACTGGCTGTAGCCCCACATGTTTATGTAGCAAACAAGAATCCAAAGCCCTGAATTTGGCAGGTGCAGCTGGGCCAAGGAAGGGTCCTATGATACCTGGCATCTCCTTTCTCAGCACCATTGTGCCTCCTTTCCACTCTACTCCACAGAGTCCTCTGGTCGCTGCCTCCATTCTGAGTGCCTGGAGTTTATGTACCATACCACTTGTGGCACCCATATTGTGGGTGGACATCTATGTACAAGGTTCATTATTATTGCTTCTTCAGGAAAATGAAGAACTTCAAATAAAGAGTTGTGTGTGTGTGTCTATGCCTACACAAATGTACATGTACAGTATGTATGGATATACAGAACTCTAATTCTAGAGGGTTTATGTGTACTTAGGGTTGCTAGCACTGGTACTACATGGTAGATGTTTTGGGAT
Organism: Crocodylus porosus; assembly: GCF_001723895.1. Lineage (NCBI taxonomy): Eukaryota > Metazoa > Chordata > Crocodylia > Crocodylidae > Crocodylus > Crocodylus porosus. Next base: position 66,771,935 of record NW_017728947.1, on the reverse strand, counting down.
AGATTCACAAGGGCATTGCAGTACTCAGAGTTGCAGCATCAGCTGTTAGTTGCCCTGCTATCTAGTCTCATTTATTATCTTTAACTAGGCACCAGACTCACTTTACAACACCTGGATGATAGACTAAAGTACCTAAGAATAGGATTCACAGAAGCAGAAACCTGTGCTGGGAATCACTTAAACTAACCAGTAGGAAATATTGAGAAATAGTTGTGGCTTACATATATATCACTTCTCTTATGGAGTCACTCATTTCAGTCTGGATTGCAATGATGTGCCCAAGATCCAATTCATAGCTTGGTTTTGGGTTTAGGTACGTAAGTGTTCTTTATAAAGTTAAGGGTGGGAGTCACTTCTTTTTCAAAAGACAGCTGGAAAACAGCATGGTACTGCCATTTCCCTTTGACTCAGCTTGATGTTTAAAACAGGGGTCAGCAACCTGTGGCTCATAGAGATATTGGACCCAGCCTGTAGACGTGAGGCTTCAGTGGCATTCAGCAATAGGGAAAAGTGCTAGCTCTGGGTAGGTCTTAACACCCACACATCCTCCCACCTCTGAGTTGGGTCATTCTGGGCCCCGGCATGAAAAGGTTAGTTATAGCTGGTTTAAAGCATTCAACTGGGGTATGGGATTCTTGAATCCAAATATACTTGGGTTGTTCTAAATCCCTCAGTTTAAGCTCTTCCCCTGCTCATAAAATACCTTCGAACAGGGAATGCATCCTACCATATCCTCTCCCAGCTGTGTGCTTTAAGTAGAAGGCTGCAGAAATGCTGGCTTCAATGCCTCCTATTTATGTTGTGTGGTGTTAGATGTACACTAGGTGCATTGAAACGTCGCCAGTGCCATTGTGGTGATGGGTCCAAGTATAGAGTGGCTTGAGTATATCCTGCATATATAAGTATGTAGGCATGCTCCAAACCTGGAAGTGCCTTAGTAAGTCCACTCTGTACTCATCCCTCTGCACCTGCTCTCCAGCTCTTAGCCTCTGGCCACTGAAGGTAAGCCCTCAGCATACTTACTGGTTTGGAGTATACCTATAAACTTGGGTGGTAAGACTGCAGCCGCTCCACCACAGTCAGGATCTGCTGCTGAAGGGGTACAGATGAGCCCTAAGTGGTACCTGAGTATTACAATTAGGTGCTTAACATAGCAGTTAGATGCCATTGGCATTCAAACACACCCCTCATAAAACTGTAGGTGCCTGGATTCTTCTTGCATGTAACCCTTTGTTTCTTTCAGTTCTCAGTCTGCAATGATTGTTTGAATTACATTATCCAAATTTTTAGTCTGTGCAGCTTCCCTATTATCAGAGCAAACTCTGCCCTATGGTGTTCATTTTTCTTTTCTCATTTTCTTCACTGTCCTTTCAGTCTGTAAAGAAACTGGGACCACATTGGCCACAGAAATGACCTGTTCCCAGGCCCAACTTCTAGAGTGATTGATTGGGTTCTACTAACCCTTGTTATGGTAGGGTTACTTTTTATAATCTAACCATTTCCAGTCTGCCTTTCTGGTACCGGCCCTTTAAATTTGACAGATCCAAGCAGCTGCAGCCCTAGAAGAGTCATTTAGCCGCTGGCTGCTGTTTTCTGTATCCTTTTCTCTTGCTGGCAACTATTCTTGAGTTGTTCTGTTTTCCCCTTTGTTTTGTCTGTCTAATTTCTGAAGAGGTGGCACATTCTCACAGCTAAGAGTGAGAAGGTGCTGTGTAGCTGTTCTAAACTGAAACAGAAGAGCACAGAAACACATGCACAAAGGAGATAAATAAATAACAATACAGGGCTGTTTTCTTCAGAAGTGTGCAATGCAGAAAAGAGATGTTTGGAAACGGGTGGAGCTGCTGGTCCATTAAACCCTGCGGTATCATGCTGCTGCTGAGGAATAAACTCAGTATTTGCTTTCAAGGGTTGCACTCCTACGAAAAATAAATAGGGTTGCTATATACAGCACCTGAGGTGGAACCCACAGCAACAAAGCTGTCAATAGTTGGAATTCATGTCCATCTGCTTGAGTGGGATTCAGGAGAGTGCGCAGGCCTCTCAAATATCAGCTTATTTATTGTCTTAAATGTGACATCCACAGCTGAGATGTTTCCACCACATAGCACAGGCCATTAAAGATAGATATTTGCTAGCCACTGCTACACAGTTATTGAATTTATTTCCTCTCCTAAATGCAGATGGGGAATTGGTAATCCCTGGAAGACTGTATGGTCAAGTCCTGGGAAACGGTGGCTTTTTAATGGTGATGTGAAACAGTGCAACCTCCCCTCATACACGTACACACTCTACCCAATGTGAAGGCCATCCCTCTGTGATTTGGCAGAGTTTAGACTTTTGATCCCTGGTTCTGCATGGAAGCCTAGACTGGTGTTTTCTTTCAAAAAAAAAAGTAAAAAAACTTGCAATGAGGATAGGTATTTGCCATGCTTGTCACAGTATCTCATCTGTTAGAGTTTTCTTACATACAGTTTTTGTGAAACTGGTTTTGAATTAGCTGGCTTTGACTCAAGATGCTTATAAGACACACTTATGTCAATATTGTTGTCTTCAAATCTACATCCACCAACCCTCAGTGGCAGTCCATCTCAACCCTAGACGCTCTATTGCATATTATGGTTAGGGGTTGATCCTGCTGTTTCTTATCTCTACTTTCCTTCCCTGCAGTGTGTCTGGAACTCACTGGGGTACTGTAAGCTATAAACCCAGCAGCAGAAATCCCACAACTCCCTATTCCTGATGTGTCATTCTTCACCCCAGTTCCTATTTCTATTGTCCATAAGTAGAGACAAACACAGACAAGTAGTAATAGAACTGGTTCCTACTCTGCATGACGGACAGGAAGTACAATATTTATGGGCCACGAGGTAAAACATACTAAGAGTTGACTCATGATGGAGGTATAATTGGTTAAGGTTGATCTTCAGGATTCTGTGTAGATATATCCTAAAGTTTTTACCACTGATGCCTAGGGGGATTCTTTACCAGTGTGAACTATGGATCTTGTGAACTTGCTGAGGCTTATAGAGCATCTATATACATTTGCACTGCAGCACTGGGCACTTTTAAAAGTGCCCAGCACTATGGCACATGCATTTGTATGAACAGCAAAGTGAGCATCAGTGCTTAGAAAATGGTAGCAGTGTGCTTTTGAACTAAAACATATTGAAAGTGTTTTAGTTCAAAAGCACACTGCCACCATTTTTTCAGCACTGACTTGTATTTTGCCATTTATACAAATGCATGTGACACAGCTCTGGGAGCATCAGCTTACATGCAGAGTAGACTTGACTAATCAAGTCTGCTCCAACATGTTGGATCTCCGGTGTGTTGGAGGAGACAGATGTATGTATATAAATGCCCTTTAAAATCAAGTTATTTGCTTTATGTAGGTTACTAGAAAAGTCCATCTCTTAAGGGACCCAGGGAAGGGCTTGATGCTGTTTGCTTGGACTGAGATGGTGGCACACATCACATCATAGATGGCTGCAATTCAGTTGTGGATGCACTGATTAATGAGTATAGTTTATCTGGCTATAAAAAGTGTACAGGACTCAAGACTCTATGAAAAGACCTGTACCGGGTAAGAAAATGTAATGTCAAAAATGTCCAAAAAAATCTAATGCAGCCAGAGGTCTTGTATAGAACCACTTGCTTCCTTGGAAATGAAAACAGACAAAATGCCAGAACACTTTTTTTTTCAATTTCTATTCCCATTCTATCAACTTCCTTACAACCCAGCAAATGGGTTGTGATGCTGTGATACAGCATTGTTAGACCAAATTCTCAAGTCCTTGCTTAGACAATCTCCAAAAGTGATTGAGTTTGGCTCTATATTATAATTGCACTGAGGAGCTGGTCCATACCAGACCTGACTACAGTTTGTGCTGTTGACCTCTCATTTTTTACAAGGGGTTCAATGAATCATCAAGATTCCACACAGGGTAGAAATGTACAATTAGCCTGTGAAATATACTGCTACAGCATGTTACTGTGGTGATTCATTTGGAAAAATACTAATATTAGAGTACTAAGGTCCAACTCCAGCTTCAGTGGGATTTTCATTTGTGAAAATGAGAACAAAATGCATACTATAAACACTATAAATGTATCTTCATGCTACTTTTATGAGAAGGAAGTATCAAAAATCACAAATCATAATTTTTGCTGAAGAAAAATGGGGAAGCCTTCCCCTGATGGGGAAGCCTTAAGTGACATGGCTGAGTTACATTAGAAATCTGTAGCTGAGCCAGGAAGTACACATAGACATTTTCCCCAACTGTATGCTGAATTAGGTACATCATAGGCATGTTTTGCTTCCTTCTAAAGAAGATGACATTCAGTGTTGGGGATAAGGATATTCAAAAGTATATAGTGACTTTGTATGTTTCTCCTAATGGTGGCCATCTTGAGACATCTTGATTTCATAGCTAAAACCCCTTTAAAGTTCCCAAATTCAAGTTTCAATAATGGAGGTAAGGAAAATCACTAGCCACTTCTGAAGCGTTAGGGCAGAATACCCATTGGATAAACCTTTGCTTTGTTCTAATAGTTCCCAGATATCAAACACTGGCTCCCTTGTGATGTGCTAGTGGCCCAAAATGCAGAATTTGGATCCAAACATTAAGTCTCCAAAGGCTGGGGATTCTTTGTGTGGGATTACAGATATGGAACCATCTCTGTCTGGGAACAGCAGCTACATTAACTTGCAATATTTATTAACCAATATAAAAGTATGAAAGTTAACAATTGAATATAATCTGGTAGGAACAATTTAACTCTTTCAAGAAAAGAACAATAGAAATTTATTATCTAAAGCATAAAGGCTCCCTTTCTAGTTATCACTGCCTCAGTAAAAATATGTAGGAATATAAAAATATCAGTCAATGCAGTCAATTAGGGGTTTTTTTGTTCATTTGTTTATCTCTCTTCAAAGTAGTTTGTAGTTTTAAAATAAAATGTGTAAATATTTAACAAGGTTTCAGGGGGCAAAAATGAGTCTAGCATATTGCTACCAGGAGATGGCACCATTAACAAAATAATTTGAGAGCCACACACAAGTTCTTTGCAACCATCTGTATGTCTGAATACATTGGCAGTCAACCCCAGGTGTTCAATCTGGGACCAATCATTTGGGCAATGAGAGATGACAGGATGACTTATGTGACTAGTGACTGCAATGTTGGGGTCTTAGGATCAAATCCTACATCACATGTCAAATGCAGAAAGAAAACAAACGATCATCAAGTTTTGATGTGGAAAACACAACTGAAAATATATTTCCTAGTTTCTCTACCTTTCTGTTCCAAGTGAACCTGGGTTTTTTCAAAATTCTCCTTAAACTGGACAATGTGAAATTATTAAATTCAATTAAAGGTAAAAGAATAAAATGTAAGTATTAAAACATTTCAGCATTTCAAAAAAAAGCTTTTGGTTTCATTGTCTTCATTTGATACTATTAAATAAAATATATTTTGATAAATCTAGCTAGGGGGATTTTTTAACTTCATTTTAAATGACAATAGTTTAAATGTTCTGGGTCTGAGAAAGTTCTGGGCCATCCACCTCAATGAGCAGAAGATCCATTGGGTAAAATTGGCCCTGTTGCAATGAATGTTACAATTTCTACAGACTAGAGTTGGGTAAAGATTTCAGCCAGTGACTTTAGGTCAATGGGAATTTTATGCACAGAAAGCTCAAAGGGTCAGGCCTCAGTTGTGAGAGGAAATGAAATATTTTCCATGTGTTTCATCTCAGTTCCAGAGCCATTCAGTTTTGAATCCCTCTAGTTAAGTAATTGATGTTTGAATGCCCTGTCCCTTGCTTGATATTTTAAAATAAACCTTCCTATAGTGCAGCTCATGAATCAAACCAGCTGCTGAGGCCAAGAATATGCATAGATATTTCTTTGAGTATCACATGGTAGCTGATCTCTCATATTTTGCTTTAACCCCCATGGAGCTAAATTCAGGTATTTTGGATTAAAGGATTCATTAAATAGATTAAGTGTTAACAGATTTATCTATCTCTCCCCCTCCACCCCTTCCTGCCAGAAAACAAATGAACAAACAAAACCTGTTAGTGATATCTGTTGTTAAACTCACATTTCTCACCTGCCACAGCCTTACAAATAAACCTTTCATCATCTGCAAGTGCAACTAGATATCAGTTAAAAATAGTTTTTTTACAAGAGCTGCAGTAAGCTGTTCGCAAGATAGTCAAACACTAGCAAACAAGACATTGTAGGCATGCCCAAAATATCTAGGATCTAGGCCCAGGTTTCCAATCCCAGTTGATTGTTAGATCAACTGATTAAAAGGCTGGTAAAATAGACTAAAACTCTGGCTTTGCTGTAAGCAGCAGAGATGGATACAGCCTAAAGGTGAGCATTACTGTAGTGAAGCCAGGAAGTGACAAATGAAGATGACAGTGACATATCAGAGAGCTTGTGATATAATATTATTATGGTGGAATTTGGGTGCAACCATGTTGAGGCAGCTGGATATCCTAAAGCCCATGTAGAGGTTCTGCAACCAGCACCCATCCCGTGCCTGCTCTCCCAGCCCCATCAGTGACTGCCCTGCCCAGCCCCAGCATCCCAGCACTTTAAAAAAAAAAAGGCCTGCACTCACCGGCTGCTGCAACGGCCATCAGAGCCTCCGGGAGCTCATGGTAGAGCCCCCCCATGCAGCACAGGGCAGTGGCGATTGCACCTCTGCCTGGCAGGAGCTGGCTTTAAAAAAATTTTTTTAAAGTGCCAGGACGCTGGGGCTGGGCAGGGCAGCCATTTACAGGGCTGGGAGAGTGGGCAGGGGTTGGGGCCTGTTTGATTCAGAGATTTGGCTGATTCAGATTTTGCCAAATAGATTTGGGACAGTCATTCGAATCACCAAATCGAATCACTGTCCCCCAAATCGGCGAAATCCGAATCTGAAGCGAATACTCGCCACTTCACACAGGCCTAATATTTAGGGTAATAGTTTTTCAGGGACCAGCTCAGAGGATTTACTTAGCTGATAGTAACAATGAAACTGAAAGGGAATTCAGGATCAATTTCCAGTCGGGCCCAATAGCAACAAGGGAATGGAAAGGGAAGTATTATAGAACAGGGTCATGCATTTTAAGGCCAGAAAAGGCACACTCTCAGGAATCAGATTTAAGGCCTCTGTTTGATCTCTTTTTATTCAAGAAAGGACTGTTTTCTCCATGACATTTCCTGGACCATCGCAGCTCCAACAACAGTCCAACTGAGCTCTTTTTAGCAAGGGATCAAATCTTTCAAACTTTCAAGTGAGGGAGAATCCACCTCATCCTTTGGTAGGATTTTCTGATGTAAAAATCCACACCAGATTTGTAGCCTGAATTTCTGCTTTCTGAATCGTCTTATGGTAGATTAAATACAAAGATAATTTCCATATCCTTGAAGGTATATGTAAACTGATAAAGTCACTCAGAACCAGGGTAATTTCCCAGTAAAGATGGGACGCATGCCATTGCAAGAAGGAGCCATAGAGGAATGGACATTGTTACCTTCTGATTTTGTCCCACAAATTTCAAATAACTTCTCTCTGACAGTTCTGCTTGTGTCTGTGTATCAGAACAGCTGCAGGGGTGGGAGACGTCTCATCACCAGCTTAAAAAATCTAGGCAGAGTCTTTGTGTTCCCAGCTTCTGTTCCCTGGCACCCACAGATTCTGCAGCCTGAGACATGGCAGTTTGTCAGGGGGTGACTTAAACTCTACATGAGTCTAGAAATGCTTATTTTTGTTCAGCATTTGACATTTTCTGTTGTTTCATGTTCCTGTGACTATCCTGCCTAACTGAGCTTAATACATCATTGCAGCACCTGACAGAAACTTGCTTTAATGGCCAATCTAAAGGCCAAGAAAAGCGGAACAAACATCAACTGGAAGCCATGGAAATACTTTAAAATTGTCACTTATGATGACCCCATTGGTGTGGGGCCTCAGTGTGGGTTTCACTTACTCTAGATATTTAACAGAAAGCCTCTCAGTAAATCAGGTTTAATCCCTATCTTGATGTATCAATTAAGATGTATCAGTTATGTGTTAAGTCAATATATGGAACATCTGCCCCCCTTGCCCTCCTCCCTGGCTTGATGTTTTCTCCCTGTGTCACATCACTTCTAGTCAAGACTGCAAAGATGTAGCTCCAGGGTCTTATTCTGCCTGTAAAATATCACAGTTGTGTTGTAGCTATTGTGGTTCATGGAATATATGAGAAACAAAATTTGGTAATATGTTTTCCTGGACCCTCTTTATAGTTGGGAGAGATGTTAGATAAGCTTTTGGGTACAAAATGCCTTTCTCTGGGTCTGGGAAAGAAGCAGGCAAGACAAGTCTTGTAAAATGTCTTCTGGTGCAATCTTCTGACACCTACAAATATCACATATAACAACCTGTAAACAACAGAATCACTGCTAGCTTTGGATGACTGTCCTTTTTCTTTTCCTATCCCTTTACTAGCTGATCCATGTCAGAAAGTTTGAGATTCATGAAATCTAGAGTTTCTGCAACCAGAGTTCACTCCCCCAGCAGAATTCAGTCAACACTTCAGTCTCCTGAGCTACATAAACTAAGTAGTATGGTGTTACTCGCTATGGATCTTTGAGACTAGCTCTTGAGAGCCAACAGTCTGTCAGCACTGCAGTAAAGATCTGATAGTAATTTTAACAAGCAGTAGGGATTTGAGCTCATTTCCTTGAGTAAAATTGCCCCTCTCCCAATCTTATTGTTAGTTACTGCCCTTTACCCTAAGGAAGGTTATATTTCAGTAGTGCTGTGAGTAGCTGCAATGCAGAGTTGGACAACAATGTCCATCAAAATAGTTTTGATGAAAAATTATGTTATCAACTAATCCTCTCAGATATTTTTTTAACAGGAACAAGTGATCCATCAGCATTACAAGGACAATGTTGATCTTTTATCCAAAAAACAAACAAATAAACACCACCCCGCCAAAACCTCTGAATTTTCGACCAAAAATTTGGGAGCATTGGCAACCCGTAGGAGGTACACACGGGTGCACGTGCAACCCCAAGCTTGGTGGTGCTTCCCCTGCAAAAAGCACCGCTGATACGCTGATACTGCTGGTGGTGCCTGTGGACAGTCACCACTCGCCACCCGCTGGCAGCATCTGTGGGCAGTCCCTGATCGTTGCTGGCTGCCACCAATGCTGCCGGCAGCATCTGTGGGTGGTTGCCGATCAAGGCCCGCCCCCACCAACACTGCTGTGGCTGCCTGAGGGAGTTTCCCACTCACTACCACCATGCTGCCATTGCTGACACCACTGCAGCTGCCTGCGGGGGCTCCCTGCTCACTGCCACCATGTCCCTGCCACTACCACAGCTGCCACCACCTGTGCAGTTCCCATGCCTCCCCAGCCTCTGGGGTCATGTGGTGTTCATGTTTGGGAGCCATGGTTTTTTGAGGGGGAGTTAAAAGTCTTCATTGTGGGGAGAAAAAAGCAATTTTTTCTGTACTTAAACGTGCCTCTGAATCTGCTCATAGAGCACCTGTTTTCATGATGATTTTAGAGTGATACCGAGGTTTCCTTGGGATGGGTTTAAGATGGTTTTCATTACTCCTTACTAGTGAAACCACAGGTAGATCCTCTGAATTGAGAAGTACATGATTTGACAAGGAAATGCTCTTTTGTAACAGGGAAAAATAACCATGTTTGCAGGATTCACATTTCTTAGCCTTTGTTTCAGAAGGTATAAATGAAGCCCTTATGCTTTTTCTTGGAATAGAATCTCCAGATGGGAGAGAATACCTCCCGAGTCATCCAGTAGATGTTTCCAGAAATGTAGAAATATCAGGGAGATTGAAGTCTGGATATTTTTTCAAAAAAGCTATACAAACTTGTTTTTGCAGTGCCCTACTACTGGTTTTTTAGTTTTCTAGTGAAGTACAAAGCAGAGACTTGAAAATAGAACTAGATCATAAGGAAAATGTCCTTCATATACCAGATTTACTTTGCATAGAACAGGGAAACAACTATAGCAGGACAATGGAGTTGAAGAGTTCTAGCTATGATGGTCTAGGAAATGTACAAGAACCAAAGGGTTTTTTTGTTTGTTTTTTCTTTTATTTGACAAACTGTATAGTTTGGAGAGATGTTGGGTACACCTTCAGACACAAAGTGTCCTTCTGGTCTGAAGAACAGACAATTTGTGCCCCAAAGTTTTCCTCTCCCCCAACTATACAATGGATCCAGAAAAAGATATCTTAAAAAACAAAACAAAGCCAAACAAAACCCTTGCCTCTGTAACTGGATAAACATTTGTTAGCAATCAAGAGAAAATACACTCTGGATGTGAAAGCACCTAAATCGAACATACTTTCCCCCCATCTCTTCTCTCTTTTAATTTTTGTAATTGCAGCGGTAGTGCTCTAACCTCCTTGTAACCAACAAGAGATCAAACTGAATCAACTTCATATTATTTATCTGCCAAAAAGAGGAAAAGATCTGTCTGATTTTCTCATTACATTGTACATCTATCACTGTCTTAGAAAGAAAGTACTCATTAGTGAAAAGGTGTTGACTACAAAGGAGAAAACAGATATGAAGTAGTGGTGGCCACCTAGCTGGGGGGGGGAGGTAGGGGGGTTGCTATAGATAATAATGCCAGGGATTATGAAGAGATCAATAGGACACAACAGTGGAGCAATTAAGAAGATGCTAATTAAGAGGTGAGGTAGGAAGGGATGCCGGAAGGAAGACATAATAGGAAGGAAGGAAATGAAAAAGGACCTTGTAAGTGAAGGAATGGAAAGAAAAGAAAAATGGGAGACTGAATTAAAGAATATCTAGACCCTTCCCTCTTTTTCAAGAAGGTTAAAAGTTCATTTTGTACTCTACCTATGTATCTTGCAAAGCATTGTGTACTTTAAATCATGTACATATCTCCTTTAGAAGGTAGAGGCAGATTAAATTTGCCCTTTATTAATACATCCCTTAACAGGTTGATCTCATATCTGCTTCTATTTTATTGTGCACATGAAAACTTGCATTTACTCCTTGTTTGGACTTCTAGCTAAATCCTGCATGGCCTGCTTTCTTTTCTTTTTCATAAAGATTAGTATATGACATTTTTTTTATTTGCATGTTGTGAAAGCCCCTAAAGGCTGCTGATTAAAGATTAAGTTCCCAGTCTTACAGTGCCTCAAGAGTTTGCAAACTATGTCCCCATAAACTCAGAATGTTTCATGCTTTTGGCCTGTATTTGAAACACAAGGTATTTATGTAGCTTTATAAAAGGGGCTAAGGCTTGTTTCTCTGTATATGAGTGTGTGGTTTTCCCATTATTCCACAAAGAAAACGTCTTATTATAGAAATTGCAGATAATCATGCACTGCCTAACAAGCAACAAACTTTCACACTCCCTTGCTATCAGCACAATTTGTTTTCACCACTTTATCCTAAGAACTAAAAGTGAAGTAAGCTAATAAAACTCATTAAAGACATAAGTTTGGTAACTACGGTCATTAGCATATTTGAAGTTTTTTCTTCTGTGTATTAGCACCACCGATGCTAGGTTGATGTTTAGCAAAGAGCACCTGTCAAAACAAAAGAAGAGCTTCACACCTCACAATTTTAAGCCCCAGGTAAGAAACTCAGCCTAGTGGATCGGCAAAGAGGAAGACATTGCAACCTGAAACTAGACGACTTGGAGGTGAGTAAATGAGATCCCTCTGGGTACCAATAGGCTTTTGTTTGACACGATTAAGTCCTCTTTGTTTCATTACATACGTCAGTGCAAAAACAAACAGTGAGATCAAGATAAAGAGCTTGCAGCACTTCTCTCTTTCTCTTTCTCCCTCTCTCTTTTTCCCCCAACCACAATTGCTGCCTCTTTAGTGGACAAGCTTAAAAGAACTTACTTCACTCAGATAAAATTGATGAGACCTGCAGAGCAGGTGTAGGAGAGAGCTTTTGGCTTAAAAAGTGTGAAGCACTTATGTCAATGACCTGATCAAATGATAAGCATGCCAGCTTCCTTTGCTTGCTAATTATTTTTTCTCTTTCGAAAGGAGAATTCTGCCATTGCATGAAGGCCAGAAAATATTTAAGCCTTAGGACCCGTAGAAATACCCACCAATACTGCTTCTTCAAGGAAAGCAAACATTGCTGTGGGGGCTTCTGGGATTGTACCAGTGTTGAAACTTACTCACAATTTTAAGCCAAACATTTACTTAAGCTATATTTAAATGTGGCGCGATCCCAAGCTCCTTTCCCTAGATAAAGGAAGGTATGGATGGCATGCCAACAAAATAAAGCTGGCAAGAATTAGGGTCAGCTGGGGACACATTTTAATTATCTCTCTTGAGTCAGGTAAGCCATTTGGAGTTTATTACCATCTACTGCTTTGAATGTGATTAAAAATCACTGTATTGTAATTTCTTTACAAACCTGGATCTGTCCCTGCACAAATCCACTATAGTCCAGTGGGACAATGACCAAATCAAGTAACCTTTTACTATGACATTGTGTGCATCCAGATAATAGATGTCATGTTGCATTTTACTTGCACTGAAAGGGCAGGGTTTGGCAACCTGAGCTTCACTGGAATGGCATTTCAATAGGTTCTAGCTATTGAATGGTGAGGGATCAAAACTTGTGCTTCTGTAGCAGAAGACTGACCCTGAAAGACCAGTGATATGCAATTTATGCTTAGGACAAAGAATGATTGTCTTTATATATCATACAATTAAAGGAATTGGCACTCCTTAATGTCTGCAAACCCAGCATTTTTCGTTTAGGCTCTGCAGCTCAAATAAATGTAACTTGTAAACTAAAAGTTTTGCATACAGGAAGTTTTACTACCTCTAGTTAGAAAAACAACACAAAACAGAATTACTTCTTGTGATAGTTTGCACTATTGCGGTTGAATTGATATGTATGAAACATCCCTTTAGAGAGTCAACACGTGTTAGCTAGGGCAGGTAAGACTTCACCCGTGCAGCTATACAATAAAGTTGGACAAACAGAAGCTGGGCTATTTGGATAATTACACATTTTTGTTAGTGGCTTCCTTTCAATGAAAGAATAGGATTCCACAAATGAAGTATGCCTTACTGTGTTTGTTTACTTTTGCATGTGTGCATGCAGACACACCTGAGTGAAGTCAGGTCTGGCTTTTTGACTTGGGGGTCCTCTGCTGCAAACACCTTCAATGGATTTTTCATTCTACCCAACAACCTATCATCTTGTAAATTGTAGATCCTTGTAATTGGTTAAAAGCCTCATTTTCTAAGGCTTTAACAATCAATAATTGAATCAACATATTTTCATATTGTGACCTCATCGTGGACAGCATCATTATTGGTAGTGTTCATGCAGCCTTGAAGTCATTGTGATATGAAATGAAGAAATGTGTAAGCATTTGGGATGTATCACAACACTAGAGATTATATTTGTCCAATTTTGGAATGGCTTTTACAATTAAATAACACTCTATACTTCTTTTGTAGAGGAATACAACTAATACGAATGTTCCTCCAATTTAAAGTTTCTTGAATTCAGATTGTATTGCTTCTTAAACACTGCCAAATTCCCTTCTTTGAGCAAACAGTACATAACCTATCAAAATCCCTTTTTAAAGTATATTGCCAATAAATGGCTGCTATCCTCTTACACATACCAATAAGTCATTAGTAATGAGAATTGTTTTAAAGAGACAGGTAACCTATTTCATTAGGCAAAATTTCAAATGGTCATCATTTTTCCAGGTAGAAAGATTTCAGTTGTATGATAAAAGCTGATATCAAATAAGTCTTTATTTAGAAACATAATATTCTTTCAGCAGGTGATGACATAACCACTTGGTTTCTCCACTTCATTTACTGTTTGATGTGTATTAAAAGGTCATCCTTAGCTAATGAAAATGCCTGGTTAATTTTTACATTCCTGTTTGGTCCAGCGTGTTTATCTGAGGGATAGAGATGTGTTTAGAATGTCTAATTCAATTACAAATGCCAGTCAAAATTAAACAGCAGAAAAATACTTTTATATCAATGCTTGTATTTGTAAGAAGAGTTATGAGTTTTTTATTATTTATTTCGGAGATGAAAAATACAGGAAAAGGCACTGTATTAACTAAATATTGTACCTTAGAATATCAGTCATTTCATTCTCAATAGTACTGAAAGGGTCTAATTTATAAGTTTTTCCATTTCCCTGTTATGCTGGTTTGTAAGTTCTGACATTGCTACTGGTATGTTAATGAGAAGCTAGTGTTCCATTAAGAGTAAACCATATGCTCTACCGCATACTGTGAAAGAGAAAGCATATAATGTGACTGTTGCCTTAGTAACACATTAATTCATTTTGTCAGTGTTGGCACAGATCATTTCATTTATAAGAAAACAAGTATAATAGTTTACCACATCTATAATATTTACAGTGTTTCTGTTACAAAACAGTGACAAAATGAGTTTAAAAAATAGAGTTTGGATAATATAATTAAACGATGATATTTGTGGTAAAAAAAAAAAAAATCCCCGTACAAATTAAAAACAAGATTGGTGTAAAATTTCTTTTCACATTTTAACACCAAACTGTTTGCTTTTTTGCATATTTGTATTCTACTAATAATATGCGTAAAAAAATTTAGTCCATGAAAAACACAAGTGCATTAGCAGTTTTTAATGAATGCTAAACAAAATATTTCATACAACAGTTTTGTTAAATTACAACCATTATAAACCTAATCGTATGCTAGTGTGTTACTCATAACAAGGCTAAACATTTATCTAGTTTTATCTGTTCTTCCAGATGTTTCTTAGTAATCTAACACTCCTAAAATATTTAAACTACTCTATCCTCTCACGTGAGAGTATTTTGTGTTTTATTTGCTGAAGAGCCAGTCACATGTGTATCTAAATAAATATAGTACACTACATGCTTGCAAAACAAGTGATACTTAATGGGAATTGAGATAATTCAAAGACATGATAAGGAAAAGTAGTGAGAAGAGAGAAAAGACAAGTTCCTGTTATTAAAGCCTGCACCTGTGGGAGGGTATCATCTCTTCTCATCCTCAGGGCATCCCACACCTGTAAACACATGTTCCTAACAAAAGTATTTTACATTTGTAATGCCCACCTACCATTTTATCCCCAAATAAAGAGCGTTGCATGCCAGGTATCTCTACAAGAACAAAAAATTCTAGTAAAAATGGCTCCACTCTCTCTCTCTCTCTCTCTCTCTCTCTCATTCTGTCTCATGTGCACACACACACACACCAAACCACACTTACTTTATAGGTACTAAACAGCATTTACAGTTTTTAATTTTTTGAACAACTGCAGACATTTTCCAAAAGATGTGATTCAATGCCAGTTGTTCAAGTATTGTGATACTGGGCCAAATTATGCAGCAGAAGCAATCTCGAAACGCTGAGCTGAGACCATCCTTAAAGGATCTGAAACATTCTTGCTTTTAGGAGCATTTAGTTAAGTGGCATTTATGATCTCTCTGATATTACTCAAGAGTATTTTCTTTTTAGTCTGAATAAATCCTATAAATAAAAATGCCTTGAAGATAAAAATTAAAACGAAATATGACTATGTGATATATGAGAGAAAATGGACTTTCCTACTTAAAATTGTTGAAGTATTTTATCTGATTTATATATTTCAGCTAGTTTTTTAATGAATTAATAGGGACAAATAAGAAACTTTGCAGAAAGCCCTCTTTTAACTACAAACATTCTTCTCACTAAGATTTATCTATCGACTATAAATATGAGTTCAGATTTTACCACTTAGAAGTGTATTAATATTATCCTTTATTTGTGTGTAATTCAAAATGTAAAGAATATTGTCAATAGTATTGGGGAAATCCTAAATTCTGTAGGTTAAAAATGTGATAATCTCTCTTGTATCACTTAAGAAGGGTAATTCTCAAGTTTCTGTCCGGGATGTATGCAAAGTTATGCGAGATTTTTTTTGATTAAAAAGCATTGCAACATTTTGGCTAACTCCTGAAGCTTCATTTAAAAACACTAGCTAAAATTTAAGTCATGTTGAGGCTACTAACATTGAAATCTCATTTTTTTAACTTGTTAGATAAAAATCACAAATTGGAAGCCTGAAGTCCTACTGGTTAAAATCATGTACTGATTTTGAACACTTGATTTTTAAAAACCCATATTTATTAAGGAAATATAAAAAGGTAAATAAATAGAAAAAGAAAATCTTGTAATATCTAGATGTATATAACATTATGGTGCATATCCATCTACATTTGACCCATATACTACAATGCAGAACATGATATTTCCTCTTATGTTAATGCAAATGAAAAGTAACACTGCTGAAGTCAATGGGGTTACCTCACCAGTGAGTGACAGAACAATCGGTCCATAATATGTGTATGTATACAAACAACAATGAGAGATAGTATGTGAGTGAGTGAAAGAGAGGAGCATTATTTCTAGGCTGATCAAAGCTTCTGATGGCATTCTTTGCCAACCATGTGATCAAACCTCAGTTCGTCTGTGATGTCATTAAAAACCCTGTGATGTTTTCATAGATTTGGTCACACAGTTTGTTATGTATTTATTCATTTTGAAATGTATTACAGAAATTACTTAAAAACAACCTGATCTTTATACAAAATAATTCTCCCATTTTTCTTTATGCATAAGAACCTAAAACAATTTAATATTAAAAAAATAATCCCACCCGTGTGTGTGTTTAACACTTACAATTTGATATCAAGACAATTGTGGACTATTTAAGTAGTGAGACTGTGAAAAACAAGCAGAATTTAGCTATTAGAAAGCTTCTTTTAATCAAAGTATTTTGTCTATTGTTTTCTTTATAAAAATACATATATTTTATGTACTAGGTGTATATATGACTTGCCAAAGCTGTAATATAATAATAAGCATCTAAGTAATAGAAAGAGGGATCTATTGAATGAAGCCATGTAATATAAATCACATGAGTGGTGCTTTATTAATGACATCACAATAATTCTGATGTAACTTGTTATATATTGACTCCTGCTTCAAACCAAGCTAGAGATTTAGAGATTTTCTTTATTGCTTATAACTCCATCGCATTATATATTTGTAAGAAAAGTCATGCAGAATTGAAGACTTAATATTAATATTTATGAAGATAAAGGCATATAGATTCAAAAGGGATGTATGTATCTTTGGGTACTCCAATTTTTAAGTGCCTAGCTGACTACCCATTTAAAACGGACATGATTTGCAGAAAATGTTGAACAGCTACTGCCTGAAAATTAAGCAGTATTATAATAGGTAGAGAAAAATTACTATGTAATTCTGAAAATATAGGTCAATGGGTATGCATTTGAAATCCCTAATTTAGTCAGAAGTCCCATTAGCATCAATAGTTTTGATGCGGTATGGTTTTTTCAGATGTTTGAATTTGAAACTGTTTTGCATGCTTCTGCTGCCACTTGAGTCCTACATATAGCTCATTCTCTAACTCAACTTTTGTTCATTCTTGAAATGTACATTCCTGTTTTGTATGTAGAACATGAACAAAAAAGAATCAACTTTCTTGTAAGATGCTTGGAAAAAATAACTAAATCTTAGTTCATCTGTACTAATTGACCTGATTTTCTTTGGGTACCAACACAGTAGTGAAATATAAACAATTCTTTTATGACTTGAGAAATAGAGGTGTATCACATAACAGCCATATTATCTACTCTTAGGAGATTATTAACACACACACAAAGAGTTGCCATATCAGGGCTAGCCATTCCAGCATGACCACTGCCTACTATTCCATTTTTCACATATATCAAGGTACCAGCATATAGGGAGATATTATACTGATTTACTTGCTCATTCATCTTAGGTCAGGTGGAAGCACTAGTATAGAGGTACTAGCATGGAGTCAGCCCCTTAAAAGTGTAAGATTCAATTCTGTTGTTTGAAGAAATAGCTTCTTTGAGTTATGACTAGGTTTGGCTTTATATTTATTACACAATACTCTAGGATGGTGAAAGACACTTGAAAGAAAAGAACAAGTGTTGAAAAAGGAAAAAAGTCTAAAAATATGATCTAGAATTTTTTTTTTTTAATGTTCATTGCCCTCCAGCCTTGGATAAAACATGTGGCTTCTGACATGTCTTGCAGTTATCTCCACAGTGCTGTGCAAACACAGTACAGCTACTCATACCTGACACAGGCTTGCATGTAACAGCCAGCAAGCCAGAAGCTTAGCTAGATTTTAGGGAGTGGAGGTGATAAACTTCAGCAGTTGGAGAAATAGTAGCCTAACAACTTGTAAGACATGCAATTATTCTCCCTATCCCCTGGTCATCTTTATCTTCTGATATGTAAATTAGATGGAGCATACAGAGGTACAACCTAGGAAGCATTCCAGGTTCCTCTTTATAATATTTTGGTGCTCACACAAAATATGGTTCTTTTATCTATAACAATGCTGCCAGCATCACTGAAAATATATTGTAGGTGAAAATATAGCTAGTGACCACTTCCAGAGGCAAAAACCTAGTCTGCATAGACTACCTGCGGCCCCTGGGCTAAATACAACAAATGATGCTATCTTGTTGCATTGCCCATTGGACACAGAAGCCTCAAGCGGGATCAGGGCCCTAGTTACATATGTAGTCTGTGAAAACATAGAACAGATTATGCTGCAACACTCTTATACTCTAGTTTTAAGATAAAATGCAACTAGTGGGTGTAACAAAATTAGGAATGTCCAAGCGGAAAGAAATGTGGGTGACAATGTGGATACTTGTAGATACTTAGGCCAAATATGTGCATAATTAACACTTAGAATGAGTAATTTAATAATATAAGTATATAAATATTAGTAAACACTAGATGGTGTAGAAATTCCTGAAGAGAACATATTTTTTTTTCACAGTGATGCACAAATATCTTCACACTTCTCTGTGTAAGAAATAGTTGGGCAATAGTGTATTTACCGTGACAATTTTTTTTTCAATCAATATAAATGCACATTGAGCCTTTTTGTGGAATTCTACTGGCATCTAAACTGGTGCTATAGCACACAAACTATCTGGGTGATCAACTGAACTCCAAATTATCCAGTCACAATAGCTATTTTTATTATGTGTGTTAATGAGGCCCTATTGTTTCATCAGCCTCCTGTGTACTCACACTTCAGTGCTTAAATCTGGCTAGGAAAAAGTAATTCCTTTCTATAGGTTCTTAAATAAGCATGGCAAGTATTGTATGAAAAAATATGTAATACAGCATTTTGGGCAGAAAGCAGAACAAACCAAACTTTTTAAAAAATATAAGTTGTTGAGATAGTTTGCTTGTTAAGATTTTTAACCAGATACAGTGTCATATGATTCTTTGTTTAACAATTTACTTGGAATATTATAATAAACTAAATGCCTGATACCACTTTACTATCTTTGGATAAATACATTCTGTATTTGATGCACAAAATGGGAATTCATTGTCAGAGAGAAGAAAAATATGAAGACCTTTTTTTCCTTTCAGCTAGATTTCCAAAACAGAATTTGGAAAGTGGAGGGTTGATTCCCCCCCTGCCGCCAACATAGTAGTTTGGGTTGTTATAGTGCAATGAAGGTTATCCTAAATACTATTACCAAATTAAGAAATATTGGACGTATCCAATGTGCTCAGGCAGAAATATGTGGGTGAAAACAGGGCTCTCCAATTTTTCATTCTTTTGTTTTCTTGTCTTCTGTTAAAACTTGTGCAATATTTGGTTATAGAGCAATATTTGTGGAAAAAGTAGATTGTAGTCTATACTTAGAATACAATATTAATATGTAATAGCATTTTACTTCTAAATTGTGCTTCCATTTAAATCAACCAGGGTAAGGAAAAATGCAAATAAATATGTGCTCCTTAGTAGACGATTGAGTAGGTATGTAACACTTGTTTCCAATGTTGACCCAGCTTCTGCTGAAGTTTCCTATTGCCTTCAGTGGGAGTTGAAATAGGAGCCTATGCAGTTAGCCAGTAAGTGATCAAATTCAGTTCAGTGTATTAATGATGATTTACTGTACAGAGCCCTTAATTTTCTAGAGTCTAGGTACTTTTGAGATATTGTCTCATCCCAGGCTTCTTCAAGGCTTTTAAAGGACACTGGATTATCTTGATCTCTGTTCTGACATCTCACTTCTTTAGGTTTGGGCTGGAAGTTTTACTCTCAATCACAGTGCCACAGCATCCTGGGTGCCTTGAGATCCTTTCAGGGTTGCTCCAGGATGCCATACAATGTTAGTACTGTTCGTTTTACAAACATGATTCATTGGATAAGCCTAGAGATTTCAAATGCAAATCCATAGCTGTGACTTTTTTGAGTTCTTTGCAACAGAAAAACAGCTTTATTATTTTTTTGTAGCCAAAACAAGAGTAAAAACTAAGAGTTGGTCTTTTCCTAGGGGTGCCTTAAGTCTGTCTGCGGGTGTCTTGAATCTAGAAAAACTGAGCAGCACTGTTCTAGTTTAAGGAACCTCCTCTCTCTGTCTTCATCCCCAAATGTGTCCACCAGAGGGACTATTCTAAGAAAAATTCCCAGCTATGCAAACAAATTGAAGGAGTAGAAATATATGTTCCTGAGGTGGTTATTTTTCCTTATTCTATACTCTTATAGAATGGTTTTATTAGCCACAAATTTTAATTTCAACCTTTAGGAATTAGGGAGCAAATCTGTTGGAGGATGGAAAGAGTGGAGGGGGGGAAGATATGTATAATTTGCTGTAGTGTGGTAATGTTACTAAGTTTATAACATCTAGCAGCTTATTTTAGAATATTGCTAAATTGATAAAGTACAAGTAGACAACTATAGCCCATATAAAGATAGTGAAATGATAACAAATTCAACCACTTGATTAAAACCTCAAGAATTGCCCACAGCTTTCAGTTCTGTCCTCAGTTGTCTCAGCTACAGAAAACATGTTAAAATAGGTCTATCAAAATCATGCGTGAGTTATTCTGAAGCTTCAGTGTAAGGCTAGTTTCAGACAAAATCTGACCATTTTGGGCATTTAAAAAACACACACACAAAACCCACCCCCAAAGTCTAAGATGGGGAAGAAAACAGGAACAGGGGGAGAAAAAGAGGCAAATTTGTATATCAATAGTTGTTGCTTCTTTTTATGTAGTTTGCCTCAACTCTATTTCATTCAATTGTTTCCTATCTTTTGGTCAGTGAAAGGATATACTTTGATGAGCTTGATGTAAATCATGTTTTAAAAATACCTAACATATATGACTTATTAGCAGGCTTTTAGGGCAGCTGGATAATGCCAGAAACTGCATCAAACCACTGTTTAGAAGTGTTCTGTTTAAAATTAATTTTTTTTCTTTGATAATTTTCAACACTTTTTGGCTAAAATATTCTGCAGATTATAGAGCAAATATACACTTAAAAGGAAAAGCACTTGTATTTCTGGAGACAGTCACCAGAGGGCATTTATGGACTAATTCAAGACATCTTTCTTCACACACTGAAGGAACACAGAGAAGCAATCTAAATTGCATTATACTGATATGAAAACTTAAATCATTGCTATATATAAAAAGGCAGAAAAGAGAAAAGATGCCAGCATGTTTTGACTTAAATTAATGCTAAATTTGAAAAGAGAGATGCTGACCAAACTTTCACTAGTTACTTTAGAAATGATTGACTCCTCTTTATTCTATATTTTAGGTATTGTTGCCTTTGTCACAAAACAATTGAAAAATGGTAATGAAGAGAGAAAATAACTTAAGAGAAAACAAACATTTTATCCACAGCATTCATTACCTGTAAAGTTTGAGGAAACACTGTACTATTTTTTTTAACTCTTGCCATTAAAAAGAAAGCAATTTTTTTGAAAGATGAGTTCATCTTCTGTCCTGGGAGGCAGGTTAATTAGTATTCTTAAATAGTTGCCTTTCAAAGAATATAATAATAAATGTTCTAATAAAATGATTAGTTTGGAGAAGTTAACAGAGATCAGGTGGTATATCCTGACATGACACACCAAATGTAGGGCTAAGTTCATGAAAAAATATTTACGTAGGTGCTGAACAATTCTGGTGGGTGTTTCAATTTCAAGATGAGTGCCATCTTTGGAAATGTCTTATTAAACAAGTGAATTTCCTTTGAAGTTGCACAGAACAGTTGTGCAAAACACAGAAAATATATTGATATGATATTTAGGAAGTGGTCCTTGAGCCAAAAGCTGTGATAAAATATGGTGCTAAATTCTATAATAACCCCCTCAAAACTGTTGCAACAGGATTGTACCCTGCATAATTATATATATAGTTATCTTTTAAATAAAGGAATTAGGCATAAAGTCAGTGCAAATGAGTGAGAAAATCTAAATAATAGGTAAAGTGTGAACTTCTTGAGTAGATGCTTGCACTCAAATGGAGCACAACTGCAGTTAATGAGACCCTATGCAGATATTGGCTTCTGTCAATGAGGAGCAGCTTGAAGGATGAGGGCAAGAACGTTATCTCAGCAGATGTGCATACTCATGTACATATTGCCAGCTGCAGCTTTGACATATATGTTACAACTTTCATCTGACAAAAATGTGCATACAATGGTAATAATGCATTTAAGGCTGAATCCTTCTCGACGGATGTGATCTATATGCTGTCTCACATTCTAGACACACGTACCCAATCCCCTCTTAATCATTAATATTAGCCTCTATCACACATATGTCCTAAAACAAGTCCTAAATGAATGCGTGCAGTATGCTCTGACATCAGCAGAGTCAATGTTGTCAGAGTTGTACATGGAACAAGTTCCAGGACTAAGAACCTTTAATTGAAAATGAATGTCTTGCTTCTCCCACTTGGCACTGGAGGTTCAGGTAATCTCAACTATAGTTTCATGATATAACAAAAAGAAACAAAAAAATCTGCGCTTTGTCCATGGCAGATAGAAATAAATCTATCATCGCTGTAAACTGAACCGGAAGTTTAAAATATATGCACAAATAAAATACATGTACTGTGTATATTAACATGATTTATTGAAAGTAAAATTGCACTGATAATTCCTAATGCTGGATGACACCATGTGCTTATATATTCAGTATATCCACTGGTAGGAGGTAGAGATGTGAGGAAGTATAATCCTACAGAAGTCAGCTTAAACATACATAGCATTTTAAAGCACAACAATAATCACTGAGGTCTTTACAACAACAGGGAGATAAAATATTAGTTTTTAAACATATGTTCTACATGCCAAATTGCAGCAGCATTTATAGTTGAGTTGAGCTCAGTGATAGAACAAAGGTAAAGTTTCCAAAATACTGACGTGAGTTAGGGAACAACTACACTGTGGTGACAGTGAGTGCATCTACATGTGCAATAAAGGTGGAGCAATAAACTTTGGTGCAGTTCGTGCCAGAGTCAACAGCTCCTGGGCAAAGTGTCTGTACATGTGCCCAGGACTGCAGCACTTTGAGCTGGGGCAGAGCAGAGCAGCCCCAGACTCTGGGAGGTGGCATCAGGTGGCGGAGAGGCTGGCTGAGACACAAGGATGCTATGGTGCAGGCTAAGCCCCTGCACTTTAGCACCCTTGTGCCCCAGCAAGCCTCTGTCACTGTCTGTGTATGCATTTCAGCACATGTAAGTATTCTGCTGTAAGATAGCACTGTCCCTGACAGTGGAGTTAATTAAGTTATTGCACCCTAATACTGGCGCATGTGTAGATAGTGATGATTTACTGAAGAGCAAATTAGTCAACACCACAGTAAAATACATGTGTAGATACACCCAGTGACCATGTCCAGACAAGTATGGCCATGCAGTATGTGGCACCACGGACAAGTCTGGGGTGCTACATACATATAATCAGCTGTTCTCTGTGCTGCAAGAGAGCAGTGCAGGGGTGTGTGTGTGTGGGGGGGAGGGTTAACCCCTGGATATCCAAGGGTAAAAAAAAGAACCACAAAAAAAAAAAAAAAAGGCAGACGTGGGCAGCGTGCGCTGCTCAAAACCAGAGCCTGGCCAGCCAGAGCCATACTCTGGCTGTCAGCCAGGCTCTGAGCAGCAGGACTGTTGCTGTGGCAGCTCCAGGAGGTACTCAGGACCAAAGCTCAGTGCTTCAGAAGCCAACTGGTCCAACCCCCTACACAGATGTAGGACTCTTAGTTTCGGAGCTTACTGTCCCAGATAGATGTCTATCAAACCTCTTTTTGAAAACCTCCAATGAAGACTATTTTATAATTTATCTAGGAAAATTATTCTACGATTTGAGATTTAAAAAATCTCATTTTAAAGTTTGAGAGGACATAATTTCTGCCTACAAATACACAAGGGGATTATAACTAGGAAGAGAAAGAAAGAAAAGTAATATTTAAACTAAAGTCAATGTTGGCACAAGAACATATGGGTATAAACTCTCTGTGAATAAATGTATGCTAAAAATTATAAGAAAGTTTATACTCATGAAAGCAGTGAAAATCTGGATTATTTAGGAATAGAGAGGTAAAACAATCTAAATAGTTTTAGGAGCTTGACACATTTATGATTATATGACTTGGCTGCCAGTGATAGGAGGAGACTCAACTTGATGACTTGAGAGGTTTCTTCCAGGTTTATATCCTTTGTTCTAATAATGACAGTACTAACAGAACGCAAACTCTGACAACACCAATGGTAGGAATATTAGAGTGGGCTTTTAGTACTGGTTAATATCATTTGTATTTTGGTCTTTAGATATAAAATTACATTGAATTGCACAGTATGACTAAAATGCCCTTCAAAAATATGGAATAACCATTCTTGTCTTCTCAACTGTTTTCCTAGAGGAAATAGTAACTCATAAATGACAGTATTATGTAATTTGTTTTTTTAGTAAAATGCAGTCTAATCCAGTTAGTCATAGTGCTTGTGCCATTCCTTTGCCAGTATTACAGACTGATGTAGTAAGAGGCCAACTTTTACATAGAAAAATCTAAACTTTGATTTATATCTCTATAAATTCCTCAGAAACAGAAAAATTATTGTAAATACACACTCACAATATATATATATACATATATATATATATATTTCCCTTAACACTTTTTCATTGTTAAAATAAATTTATATATTTTAACAATGAAAAAGTGTTAAGAGAAAATCTTGGAGATTATCCTTTATGGCTCCATAGCTGGCTTACTTGTTGACAGAGACAGGCAATCTTTTAGATAAAAGAATTGGTCCCTAATGTGTGTGGGTTGGGAGGAAATACTTTGAATGTGTATTTTGGAATTTCTGTGTTGGGCAAATATAGAGTATTGTTCATTTGTTTGAAGCAGTTTTGGCTGAAGAGGGTGGGAAGAAAAGAAATGCTGGTGGGGCTTTGGAAAGGCAGTTCCTTTGTTTAGGAAAACAGCAACATTATTTATCTTTATCTACAGGTGAAAAAGAAACATAAATACTATTTTAAATAGCTCAACTTTGAGTCACCTATTTTATTTTGATGGGGTAGTTGCATCCTGGGTCAGTAAAAAAATAGATATATTCTTAAGTGATACATGTAACTCCTGAAATATCTCTGTATTACCTTCTTGTAGCCATCTCCTGCAATTTGCTTGGCAAAAGGAACCTCTGCATTTGAAAGAAATATAAAAAAAGAAATGGAAGTCAAGAATAACTGGGTGATTATAAGCTTTACTTTATTTAGATGAGTTTAAGTGGGTATGCTTAAATCACTGTTATAGAAAAGTAAACGTTTAATTCCTATTGTCATGTTATAATATAAAGCCATCATTATACTTTAGTTTTTACATCTGTAGTATAATATCATTACTTCAAACAGATATGAAGTGATGGACAGCATAAATCTTGTATATTTCTATATTTTATTTACAGTAAATATCATAATGCAATTTTACAAATGGAGAAGCTGTGCAGAGTGGTTGCATGAATTGGCTGAGGTATACTGTGTACATTCGAGACAAAATTTGCTAAAGTAGAAGTTGGAAGCCAAGCTCTTAAAGACCAGATTTTACCTTGCAAATCAGTGGCTCAATTTTTCAAGCAGGGTTGGAGTGTGGTTGTAGCCATGGTCCAGGAGCTGTCCAAGAAGGAAGTATTTTTGTGACATCTTTTATTGGACTAACTGTATAGTTAGGAGAGCTGTTGGAGAAGCTTTCAGGCATCTACTATCCTTTCTAAGTTTTGAGAGAGAGGCAGACCAAAATATCATAAAAAAATCTTGTTTCTTGACTTTCAAAAACACCCCACATCAAAATCAATATCTGCTTGGTTTTGAGAATATTCGAAATCAAACCCCTTTCTCCTGAACCTACATATGGAATCAAGGTTCTCCCTTTCAGCATCCTACATCTTAACCTTTGGTTCTGTTATTCACTGTTTGTGTTGTACTGTTTGTGAGTCCTTCACTTCTCTGAGGTGTAGTATCCCTATGAATAAAATGTAGATAATGGTATTTGCCTGATAATAAGTGACATTTCTTAAATGCTACATGAAAATATAAAATCAGTGGCAGAGGTATCTATAAAACTTCAGCCTGCTAAAACTTCTAGACCAGGGATAAGCAACCCCCAGTATGGATGCCAGAGCATGCCATATGAAAGCATTTTGCTTGGCACATGCACCTTGGGGTGGATGGTCGGGAAGGGACCTGGGCTACACTGCCACAATAGGCATAAGGCCCTTCCGTGCAGCTCCCACTGAGGGTACTAACAGACATGGAAAGCTCTCCCCTGCCCCCAAATGATTTTAACTGGAAGCAGCAGTGCGCTACTTGGACCCAGCTTTGCAACATCTGTATAGATTCGGTGCTTTAGTGGGGCTTTTTGGTGCTTTTAGCTAAAGCTGATTCAATCATTTATTAGATAAAAGCAGCAAAAAAGCCCCACTAAAGCACCCATTCTACACAGACATTGGGAAAGCACTGCCTCTTCTGGGCATGTGTTGGGCTCAGTGTGGGAGTGTATCGAGTTTAAAGTGCCGTGTTATTTTCTCCACGTCTGCAAGTAACCAAATGTTTTAAGAATCACAAGTGGGAAGGTGGATGTGAAAGTACCTATTTTTTCATTTCTACAAGCATCCATAATATGGTAAGTGAAATTTCTACTAACCACTTCGAAATTTCACGATCTTGTTCCAAACCAACAGTGAAATTTCACAATCTTATTCCAAACTGACAGAAGTTTTAAAAATTGGAAAACAGGCATTTTTGGTTGAAAACAAATAAATTACACCTTCATGATAAATAATTTGCTTGGTTGTACCACAAATTAGTAGTCCAGCTAGTGTTAGATACTCAAAGTAATTTCATGATACTGAAAATACTGCCAAAGCTTTTTACAACTACAATACTAATAATTCTGTAAATTCTACAGGATTTTATAGTACCTGTAAGGAGCAGCAGTATTAGTGATAATGTTTAGTGATCCTAATCTGGATTCTTCAGAGTTGCCTGATGCTAAATTGGAGTCGTGTATTTAGAGTCTACTTTCACTCACTTGATTATTCAAAATATTTTATTCCTCTTTCCCCCTCCAGTAATGCAGGTCTAAGTTTAGGGGCCTAAAATACCCAACGGATAATGCTGTACAAAATTAGAAAGATGGTCAATCATGTTTTGGGTAAAAATATTACAACCATGCTTGTTCTATACAAATATGATACCACAAGAAGGCTTGTTCTGTATTGAAAAGTCAGAACAAAGCACATCCTAGGAAAAAGACCTACAAATGCAAAAGAGCACAAAAATATGGATTAAAAATTATCATACTTGATCTGGGTAGCAAAATGTAGCAAGAAAAAAACCCCCACGCATAGCCAGAGCTGCCAATTCTGTATCTTCCAAAAAAGCAAGGGCAGGATACCAAGTACATTAGTCTGCCTTGTGCCAAGCAAATATCTATGAAAATGTCACCTTTATGCAAGTGAAACACAAAGCGGGTAGAATTTGCCCTTAAATGTGAGGGGGAAAATGTTCTGAAAATAAACAAAATGTTTTTTTCTGCTAATTAAAACATGAATCAATAAATATTTTCAAAGTTTAAAAAAAATACTGTTCCTCTCAAGCTGAGCACCAATCTGCTGGGCTCCAGCCAGGAGAGAATCTTTCTAGCATAGTTACAAACAACTGATGCGAGGGTAGAAAACAGAAACATGAATACATCCCTCATAATCATTCAGACACAACTGTGTGATATTTAACACGTTAGTTAAAGGGTTTCCTATCCTCCACCCCACACCTCTTCTATTGGTCAGTGCATTACTGGTGAGATGATAATGTGCAAGAGAGAGACTACTGAAATTACAATGTCAATTTTATAATGAATAATGCTTGACTCAACAAAGCCTAAACCCAGAATTATGTCAAGATCACTAAGAAATCTGAATCTAAATCTGAGATGAGTTGCTGTTTCTAAACATATGCTAAGGAAACACATTTTAGTAGAGGCTGATCAATTTATTACATTTCAGAAACAAGTGCTGATTATCTGAAGCTGTTTGCTAGGACTGGATTAAGGTTATACCTAATCTGTTCTTTCATCAATTCAGATATTTAATCTGATCAATTCCCCATTTTTTGTCCTATCTTCTTCTTATCTCCTCTACTCTTTCTGAAAAATAACTTTTCTGTAAGCAAGTCTCTGATTAGGGGAAACTGGTTACCAATTGCTATCTTTTGCTGCTGTTGTTCTGTGTTTTAATCATGAGATAATTATAGTATGAAGCAACAAGGATGATTTGAATTGTACACAGAAATTGCCATTAGACCAGTGTATACCTAGCACATATTGGTTGTAAACACTGGGTGTACCCTCCTAGTACATCCTGCCATTTGTTAAATCTGTTTACTCAGATCTCCTACTTCCCAGTATGCCTTAAAATATTTAGACACTAGAATCAAGATAAAATAATATATTGAAAGTATCCTAAGAATCCATGAATCACAGGTGAGTTCTCTGCAACCCCCCTGCCTCACCACTTTCAGTACATCAGCCCAGCAGTGGCACAAAGTTACTCTCCTTGTATACTCTGAATAATACAAATGGTGCATCTTGATCCACAGTGTGTATGTAGGTTTGCTGGTCCTGCACTTTGATTACCATACTGGGCAAACTACATTAGGGGTGCATGCTACCTGTTACTACTAGGATCTGTAAAGTAACACAGGGGGCATCTAAATGAGATGCTTAATGTGCAATAGCCTAATAACACTGCACAGTAGCATGCCAGAAAAATACTGTGCTAATATGCTACTGTGCAGTAGTATTAGGCTACTGCACAGTAAGAGTCACTAAAAAACTGTGGGCAAGCTTTACTGCACAGTAACTGTAGTTACTATGTGTTTAGTTAGTACTTCATTAAGCAAGTACTAAACTAAATGTGCAGTAACTACTGTACATTAATGAACACATAGACGTGCCCACAGTGTATCTTCTTGGGTTTGGATTAAGATAAGAAAAATATACGTTCATGCTTAAAGCCTTGGCTGCTGCTATATTGCAGTTCCATCACACTGGGCGTGTCTAAACATGTATTTACTCAGGTGTAAATTTAATCTGGTGTAAAATACTGTGGAGTAAATGCTTTCGGGCAGGCATCTTCACATGCAGGGATTAGTGAGCTTATTTGCACCAAGTTTCCTGCAGCTCTGCAATGAGCCCCTGCTGCCACTGGGTGGAGCTCCAGGCTCCAGCTGTAGCTGCCAGCACTCAGCAACTATCTTTAAAAGCTAATCCTGCTGTCTGCTTTCTGGCCAGCCCCTTC
Organism: Crocodylus porosus; assembly: GCF_001723895.1. Taxonomy (NCBI): domain Eukaryota; kingdom Metazoa; phylum Chordata; order Crocodylia; family Crocodylidae; genus Crocodylus; species Crocodylus porosus. The sequence goes on along the minus strand of NW_017728947.1, from coordinate 66,742,183 downwards.
CCTGCCTAGGACAAGCATGCCCAGCACAGGGGCAGCACATGGCAGCTCCCTCCTTGCCCACTTTACCTCCCTGTGCCATTGTTGCTTCAGCACTTGCCAGTGACAACCAGTGCTCCACCCTCCTGCTGGCCATGGTACTGGCCCTGCTGAGCCTAGCAGTTCTCCCCGCCTCTGCAGGTCCCAGGAGAGCCATGTAGCCACCAATGGGGGCCAAGGCAACAGGTGCAGGAGGTCCTGGCCAACCACCTTCTCCAGTACTCCCTGCTCTAACTCCCCTACACTGCTTCCCACAGGCCCCCAACCCCACCTGCCCACCCCCTGCACCACACTCACTGCAGATATGTCAGAAGAAGAAGTATTTATTTCCCTCATATTAAACAGATGTTTCCCTCACCCCCTTCCCTCCCAAACAAACAGAGCAACCCTCCATCCCCAACAGAGCCCCTCCACCACCCACCCCACCCACCAATAATAAAAAACACTCTTCTTGTGCAAACTATGTACAAAATGATTTTTGTGGTGTCCTGAACTAGGGAGCTGTAGGGTGGGGGTGGCTAGGGGGCAGGCATCCAGCACCCCGGCCTCTGGCATATCCCTCAGCCCATGGAAACAGCTCCTCACACACTACCCAGGGCATGAACAACAGGGGCACACTTGGAGCTCAGTGACTGACAGTGACACTGTGGTTTTGATGCCACAGTGAATGCAGTGAGTGGGGGGGGCTCACCCAGGGGTGATGGCGGTTGGTGCTTCCCCAGTGCAGACACCTCCCCCTCTAGCAGGTAGAGTCATGGCCCAGCAGGACTGGTGTGCAGCTCTGTGGCCACAAGGAGCCAGGGCAAGCAGTGCGGCTGGGGGAGGGTGGGGGTGGGGCACCTAGGGTAGGGCTAGGTCAGCAATTCCTGGTGGCTGGAGGTGGTGAATAACCTCCTCTCAGGCCCAGGCAGGGGCCTGTTGTGGGATGGCGGGCAGCTGCCAGGGTGGTATGTGGAACTAGGATTGGGGGCCAGGCAGCAGGCAGCACAGATGCAACTGCCAGGGCCAGAATGGTGTCCAGCATCCCGTGGTCACTGTCTGTGGCCTGCACTGTTTGGACCAGGATGACATTCTGCTCCTGCGGTCCTTAAAGCCACTCATACTCCAGGGCCAGGAACTTGGCCCAGAACTCACAGTCTGCCTAGTCCCATACCTCCTCATACTGGTCCCTTGCCTCGTTCTGCTTGTCTTGCATGTTCTCCTGGGTGATGTCCTCCACCTGCCAGACCTATGTGTCCTCCAGCTGGTGCTGGCATGTTGCCACCAGTTGTTGCAGAAGGAGCGTCCTGTCCTGGGCACTCCTCTATGGACTTGATGCATCCACAGGGACCTGGCTGTGGGTAGTGGTGACTCTGAGGCTGCATCTTGGCTGCCAGAGACGGCCTCTCCCTGCATGCAGCTGTGGGGCCTGTAGAGCCATGAGACAGAAGCTGTTTGTGAGAGTTTGCAACATTTCTCAGATAAGATGCTCTGTACCATGCCTGTGTCCTCTCTGGCCTCAGATAGGGGATCAGGATGTATGGGTGCCCAGGGACCATTGTAAGTCTGCTGGGCAGGCCCAGGGACAGGCCTAGGCAGCTGCTGGCTGAGGCTCCCATTCACACATGCTCCCCTGGGTTTAGCAGGCCATCTGGGTGCTAGCTACAGGTAGTCTGTCTCCATGGGCCCATTCCCAGGGTGGGACAGGCCAGGCTTCTAGTAGCACCTGCTTCCACAGCTCCAGATCCCAGTGCATTCCCTTTCCTTCTGTAGGCCAGCTGCTGTCCTGTGCTGCTGCGCAGCCCACAGCAGCTGGACGTGGGGGCATGCAGCTTCCAGATGTCTGGGATAAGGAGATGCCCTTGCCCCATCCCTCCCCACAGAAGGCCTCTCTGGGGAGGTGGTCCAGGGCCATCCCCCCCTGCACTGTCACTGAGCTCCAAGTGTGCCCCTGTTGCTCATGCCCTGGGTAGTGTGCAAGGAGCTGTTTGCATGGGCTGAGAGGTATGCCCTGATGATGATGATTGGTGCCCTGGGTGCATCTGCACATCTAATTTTCATAGATTTCATAGACATTAGGAAGGAACCTTGGAACATCATTGAGTCCAGTCCCCTGCCCCAGGGGCAGGAAGACAGCAGGGATCATAGGATCCCAGCAAGATAAACATCCAGATGTCTTTTGACGGCGTTCAGAGTAGGTGCTTGAACCACCTCTGGTGGCAATCTATTCCAAAGCTTGGGGGCTTAGACAGTAAAGGAGTTCTTCCTTATGTCCAGCCTGAAATGGTCATACAGGAGTTTGTGACCATTCGACCTTGTCATCCCTTGGGGTGCTCTGGTGAACAGATGTTCCTCCAGATTCTGGTTAGCACCCCTGATAAACTTAAAGGTGGCCACCAGATCACCTGAGCTTTTCCAGGCTGAAGAGTCCCATGGCTCTCAGCCTCTCTTCATAAGGTCTGTTTTCCTGACCTCTAATCATGCACGTGGCTCTCCTCTGCAACCTCTCAAGTTTCTCCACATCCTTTTTTGAATTGTGGAGCCCAAAACTGGATGCAGTACTCCAACTGCGGCCTCACCAAGGCTGAGTACAATGGGAGAATAAGCTATGATCGTGCAAGGGGAAGGCCTGGGGTGCCCTGCAACTTCTGCTGCTGCCTGAAGTGCTATCTGAGGCTAAACTACACATCCCTCCCCTGCAGATGAGGAAGACATTGCTGTCAGCATCGACACATTCCTTAGCATGTGAGAGGCCTGTGCCCACCTAGCTGTGGGGCACAGGCTGCTCAATAAAGTTCTGCACTGTTTCCCACCTCCCTGTGTGCTGTGGGGGGAACCCAGGTCCAGGGCAGTGTGAGCAGGGTGGGCAGTGGGAAAGGGCTGGGTCAAGTAATCTCCTAGCAACTGCATGGCACTGTAGTGCTGGGGTGCTAACTAGTAGGCACAGCTATGCCGTGGCCTGCCCAGGGGGACACAGGAGCTTACAGTGCCCTCAGGCTCCTTGTCTGTATGCCCCAGGGCTCAAAATGTCTGCAAGGCTTTTAAAGCCTACAGACAGGGGCTGCCATAGAGGCAGCCCAGCCCATGGCCAAGAGAGGCTCCTAGCCCAAAGCCCAGATGCTGGCTTCAGGCCAGCCCCCTAGTGGATGGGCTGACCCAGGAGTAAACTTGCTCCCAGATCATGCCTACACGTGTGTTACCGTGCATTAACTAATCCTGCTTAAATTTGCTACTTGAAAATTTAAGTGGGAGTACACGTTTTTACTGTGCAGTAAGCCCACACACATATAGAAGTGCGTGGTTACTATGCAGTAAACTATGCTAATGTGCAGTAATGCATTCGTCATCTTCCATTAAAACATTTCTAGCCTGCCTGAAAAACTAAACTTAATGGAAACATTGTAGTGAGGTTCACCCGAGTGTCCAAGCAGTCTGAAAAAATACATCTGAGTGGGTGAACTTCTACATTCATCTAAATGTCATATTAATGCCAGGAACCACTGGTCTGGGATCCTTGTCAATATCATTAAAAAGTCACTCTTTAAGGGGGCATCTACATGTGGAATTTATTGCAGAGTTTATTAGTTGGCTCCACAGTAAAGCATAACTGTCTACATGTGCAATGCTAGTAGAATAAAATATTAACTCTGCCATGGGATAGTACTCTCCAACACAAGAACTATCCTACAGCGAATTTTTACTTTTCTGCAACATATGTGTAGACAGTAACTGAGGCTGGCTGGGGCTTGAGGATGCTGCAGTGTGGGGCCTACTTGCTCACTAGCCCAGCACTGGAGCATCCTTGTGCTCCAGTCAGCTGCTCCACAGCACATTGAACCAGGGCAGAGCAGCTCCAGGCTGGAGGGCTGATGCTCTGGGCCCTCTGCCAGCTGGGGCTGCACTGCCCTGGCTCAACAAGCTGTGATCCTAGGTGCATTGAAAACATTGCACCTGAGAGCAATAAACTCCAGTGTGAAGTGCACCAGAATATATTGCATTGCATTAATAGCACATGTAGATGCACGTTATGAAGAAAATCCGAACTCGTGGTAGAGGTGATATCTTTTTAGACCAACTAGATTAAAAAAAAATTCTTTAATTGCAAGTAGGCCTGTGCAAAGTGGCTAGTATTCACTTTGGATTCAGATTTGGTCCATTCGGGGGACAGTGATTTGATTTGGTGATTTGAATCACTGTCTTGAATCGATTTGGCCAAATCTGATTTGGAGATTTGGCTGCTGCCAAATCCATGAATCACACAGGCCCCATCCCCCACCCACTCTCAATGGCTGCCTCACCTGCCCCAGCTCCCAGCTCTTTGGGAAAAAAAAAACCCAACTCACCAGGTGGTGCCAGGTGGGGGAGGGGGCAATTCCCACTGCCCCACACCATGTGGGGAGCTCTGCCATGAGCCCTTTGATCCCTGCCCACTGTCCCAGCTTCCCCCATGTCTACCTAGCCCGCCCCAGCTCCCGACTCTTTAAAAAAAAAAAGACCAAAAAAGCCCCAGACTCACAGGGTGCTGCCCAGCGGGGGATAATCCCCACTGTCTCCCACTGCCCCGCACCACATTTGGGGCTCTGTATGAGCCTCCAGAAGTCCCAAGACCACTGCAGGAGCTGGTGAGTCCAGGGGATTTGGGGGCAGGAGTTTAAAGGGCCAGAGCTGGGGTGGGCAGGGCAGCAACGTGGGTGCTGGGGGAGCAGGCAGAGGTTGGGGAGCTCATGGCAGAGCCCCCCATGCAACATGGGGCAGTGGGGGGGGCAGCAGGGATCGTCCCCCTGCCTGGCAGTATCTGGTGACTGGGGGCTTTTTTTTAAAGGGCTGGGAGCTGGGGTGGGTGGAGCAGCCATGGGGTGGAGCTGGGAGAATGTAGGAGCAGGTAGGAGATGGGGCCTGACAGGGGTCCCCCCCATATTCCCCTCCCCCTCCTCCAGCCTGCCCTCTCCTGCCCCCTACTTACCAGCTTACTCAGAGTCTGAGTCCAGCTGCCTGCTGCAGCAAGCAGAGACTGCCCAAATCACTGAAGCTCTCTGAGTCTTTTCCAAATCAGTTCAGAGAGCTTCAATTCGATTGGACCTTTTAATTGGTCCCCTGATTTGATTCAGATTTGGTAAAATCTCCTGTTTGTAGCATTTTATTTTATTTTATTTTATTTTATTTTATTTGGAAAAATCTAGTCTAATAAGATATCACCTCTACCGCAAGTTCTGATTCCTTTTTCCTCTAGACCAATATGGCTACAACCTGGATACCTGACCCTATGAAGAGAAGAATTCAGCAGGGAAAAGAAAAAAGCATTTCTGATTTTGATATCCCCACCTTTCAAGCAGTAACACCATCATTGTGACTGGTTACGCTCCACTTTGTGTCACGGTCAGTGATGAGTTTAATCTCTGGTGAGAAAAAAGTTCATTTTGAGCTCTTATTCTTAAGTAGATAATCATGCTGAAACATAGCTACTTTTCAACAGGAGCTCTAGATCAGCTCAAAGCCTTATGCAGTTGCACAGTTGACACTGCACTAATGCCATGCATTGGCATACAGGTAAGACTGAGTTGTCTTAGTCTTAGTCTGACTGTGCATCATCCCTGCTACTAACCTTGTTCATCTTGCTTTTTTACAGTAAAAGTAATCTGCACAGACAGCACAACTGTTTCTCCTCTTTTGTGTATATTTCAACAGGTACAGGTGTGTTTTTGTCCAGGATATTCAAAAGATATCTTTATCCACACCTCTCAGCTTTTTAATGCTCTGTAGTCTCAGTCTATAAGTGTATCAACCTGAACACGGATCATCACTAATGTCTTTAATGATATCAAGTTGCTATTGAACAAAGGGTCTAGCCGCTAATTCAACATGGAAAGATACTCTCAAGTTAGAGGCTGATATCAGCAAAACAAGTGGGGTAAACCCTACAGAGAAGGAAATCTGCTAAAAATATGCAGAATTTTAATACACATTCATGTACAAAATAATTTTGTCAATGAAATATAGAAATGTATGAGGCTTGGCTTCTGAACATGCACACCCCTCTCTGTGTACATTTAACTGTGGTTGGGAACTACCAGAGATGTAGTGCTCAAACCCAAGGTCTGCTTTTGATCACTCAAAAGCCAGGTTCATAGCTAGGGATACATTCAGTGTTGTCACTTTCCCCTATTTTATCATGGGTCTTGCTATATTTAAGTATTTTTCTTAAAGCTCTAGTTTTTGGGATCATATTTTTTGTGAAAACCTCAGGTTCTATTTTAAAAAATAGTTTCTAACTCTAATAGTTCTGGAGAAAATGTGACCCAGTTGCATCCATTTGACTCAGAACAAGACGATAAAAAAAAAAAAGAAACAACCCCCCACCACCAGGTGTGTGAGTCTTCAAGAGGAGATTGGATAGTCATCTTGCTGGGGTCACCTGACCCCACCTGTCTTTCCTGCCTGGTGCAGGGGGCTGGAACGGATGATCTGCTAAGTTCTCTTCCAGCCTTACAGCCTATGAATCTATGAGTCTTTTTCATATTTTCTTGGGGTCTGACTCAGATTCAAGCAAGTGTTTGCGATACAATGGCACTTAGAATAATAGAAAAGTATGACTAGATACTCAGGAGGACTTCAGGAGGTGATCTAGTTCAGTACCTTTTTTCAAGATGATATTATCCATGATTAAACTATCCTAGACAAGTTCGTGTCTAACCAAACCAAGGATGGAAATTCCACAACACTTATTCACGCTCACACTGAGAAAGTTCATCCTAGGCTGGATACACACATTCAAATGACCTGACAGAATTCTTCAGCGTTTGTTCTCTTGGTAGACAAACTGGAAATGCCTGAACATACGTTTGAATGCTGAGCCCTTTGAAGAGCAGAAAGCTGGCAATTCTGATACAGCACAGCCAGGGTGTTTCTCTTGGGAGAGCAGTGACTGGTGATTTTCATCTTTTACCCTCCAACTATCTATGCTAGGGACACCTGATATCAGGACCCAGCATTAGTCTAGCATGCATGCCAAAACACTGTTGAATTTCAGTATATAAGGGAGGCTTATGTGTGCTTGACACTTACTGTATGGCAGCAGGCCACCAGCAATAGTCACAGAATTACCTGTACCTACCTTCCAGCCTTTCTCAATCTACTTCCTGTGTCTATTTCCCACAATTAGTACCAAGGGCAGGAGGGGGATAGAGAGTGATTTTAGAAGGAATCCTTTAAGGAGCGTGTGACAGGGCAGTAAGGTACCTGCTCCTCTAAGAGCAGAAACTGCCTGGGGAGAGAGCCCAAAGAGCCAGACAGAAGCCCACAGGTGCAGGCTTCCATGGCAACAGGCTAACAAGTAAATTAGCCTGCACCTGCACCTGGTCAGGTGACTGGACTAGAGGGAGCACTTCCCTGCCAGCAGCCAAAGGGGAAGGAGCCTCCAGGGAGGAATGGCCCAGAGATACTGCAACTACCTGATATGCTGCACTTAGGGCTAATGGGGCTCCAGGAGCTACCTCTGCCTACTGGACACTTAGTGCCAGGGAAAAAGTTGGATTCTTTTGAAAGGGGCAGAGCACACCCTGAACTTTTGTGTTATGTTATAGCCCAGGGGCTCGTCTCTTGTTTGCTGTTTTATGATACCGGAGGATCGGGCTGAGGCTGTTGGGGAAGCAGGGGGCCTCATTGGGGACCCACTACAGTGTGGGAAACCCCAATGCCATTGTGGGTGCAGTGTTTGGGGGAGGGGGAGCAGACCCTAGTGCCAGGGGACACAGTGACAAGGGGGAGAGCAGACCCCAGCTCCAGAGGGCACAGTTGCAGAAGCTGGACTAAGCTGAGGCCACAACTCAAGAAGACAACATTGGTATGACATCTGCAAGGCTTGGGGCATGGTAAAGGGGCGGTTTTGGAGCCATGCATGTAGCCCATAAGGCTGAGGGTATCCCGGGAGGCACCCATTTTGAGCAGGATCCAAAATGGGATCCAAGAACTCATGAGGTTCAGTGGGGTCCAGCAGGACTGTGTCCAGACACTAAGATCAAGGGTATCCTCCCTATATTATAATAACAAGCAAGACATGGCAGGAGAGAAAGAGTGGCTATTGGGCTGAATTGGCATGGTTATAGGGGACCTAAGGATATCACGGCCGTCCCTGAGGACCCCATCTCATGACAGAGTTATTCTGAGAAACTTGAATCAAAGAAGAAGCAGCAGAATGTAAATAGCTTTGGCTTAGGCACAAGGCAAGATACAGGTGCAGAGTACTGGCCCATGTGACTTTGACTAGTCAAGTGTGACCAGGATCAGTCGTCGATATCAGATAGATAGCCCTTTAGATAGTTAATTATCTAGTTACACAGTAATTGTATGTGTGTCTACATGTTCATTAATGCGCTGTAATTATGATGCATCAAGTTTACTACCTGTAATAAGAAGTACTAACTTAATGTACTGTAATAGGTACTACTGCGCATTAGCACAGATGAATGCTTTTTGTGTGAAGCTTAATGGTCATTGGACTAAATCTACTATGCATTAGCACAGTAATTGCCAGTCATGCTGAAGTGCAATAGAATTATTCCAAAGCACATTAAGTGTCTCATGTATATGTGCCCAGTGTATGTAAATGCAGCCTCTGTGTGGGATTGGCAGGTCTAGGTTGCTTTTTTTTTTTTAACACTGTATATGTATTAGGTTGTATATACAATGACCTATCCATCTATCCTTTACATTTGAAAAGACTACTGCATATCTGTTATTCTGCATATATTCATTTACATTAATATTAATGTCCAACAACAATACAGCATTCAAACATACCACTTTTTCCTGAAACTTATCCCTTTTAAAGGAGATCACTTTATTTGGATTGATACAGCATAACAAAATTATATGGTATGTGGAAATCTCCTATAGGCCAAGATTTCTGTGTTTCTAGCCAAGGTATAGAGACAACTTAGAGTCTCGAGTCTAGGGATTGTATTATAGCTTGGTTGTGTCCTTTAAAAGTATAGTTTTCAGTATGCTTTAAAAGTTATAGGGATAGGTTTGTTTAGATAAAGGACAGCATTTCTAAATCTCATTGTAGAATGAAATAAAAGGAAGTCTGTTTCTTCACTCAAGAAAGCCATGTGCATGGCAATCTTTAAGTAAGCAGGTGCAGTTTCTGAAGACATCCAAGCCAAAGGCTTGCACCTTCATTCAAATGAGCAGTCACAGTGAAGGCATAAGGAAGATTCAGACGATTATGGACTGAGTGTTAAACGCAAACTCTAAACCTAAATACCAGCTGGTTAGTAAACTGTTTGCTTTACATTTCAATCATTAAAATTCCCTTCATGCTGCATTGTTAGCTATATTTTGTAAAGCACAAGGACTGTGTGTTGTATAGATAAGCACAAAGGAAAAAACAATCACGAGCAAAGGCACTTCAAGCGAAGACAGTCTTATGTTAGTGAAAACAACCCTCAAATGTGACTGATAATAGATGATTGGTCAAAGAATGAAATGCCTAACTACACATGCCATTAGAAAGAGCAGGCCAAGTTACTTCCGACATGCTTCATTCTGCATCCTTCCTTTTCTCTACCTTACGTACTAAGGCTGTGAGCATACACATGAATGTCTGACACTACCTTAAGCCTTAGGAGCTTGAACACTACATACTTCATAACCTGCTTACAGTATGGATCGCAGAAGGACTTGCTTGATTATCCATTATTTTTATATTATTAATAGGACACAGCACTTGACTTTTACCTTTCAACGGTGATTTTTTTTTCTTTTTTTTCCAAAATGCAATCCCCACTTCAGTCCTATGACACAGAAAAAATTATTATTACTTTCATACAGACAAAAGTTGAAGGGTGGCCTCAAAAGTTATGATGCTGCCAGGAAGTTGGGAGATGCAGGTTCAATTTTGTGTTCTGCTGAAAACTTTATGCATGGCTTTGGGTAAATGGTTCAGTTTCTATCTCCTAGTTATGGCACTGTAATATTAGAATAATAGCACTTTCCTACCTTGCAGACGTGCTATGAAAATAAATACATTAAGAAGTGTGAGACGCAGATACTTTAGTAATGAGGGATGTAATATAAAATATAGATACAGAATAATAAAAACTGTACTAAAAAGCAGTCATTCACACCCGTTGCGTGCATGCATTATAATAAAGTCTTTAATTACATGATCGCATAATTTTTCTAAATGAAACCAACCTCATTCACTGAGAAAGTAGCTTTTCAATATATTCTTTAATCCTCTTCCACCAATGTGTGGTCCTAGTCCTTGGTTACTGCAGAGCATCAAAGCCCTAAACTGAATATAAAATTTGATATTTTTCCTGGCCTTTTTAGAGTGGTCTCACCACAGCAACGGAATGCTACACCAATATTAAAGCACATATCTACATAACAGCCCTGTGAGACTAGGCAGTATTATCATCTCCATTCTACAGCTGAGGAAATGAGGCGCAAACTTTTTATGGTCAAATTTTCAAAAGAGTCCAATAATGTTGGTTTCCAGCTTGAGACACTTCTGACCTGATTTTTATAGTTACTTTTTAAAATTCCATTTCATATCTTTAAAGCAGAGCACCAGCTGACTTTAGTTGCAGTTACAAGTGTTTGGTGCTTCTGTAAATCTAGCCCCAGACATCTCATTTTTTTGCATTCCAGAAAATGAGGATGTGCAAATAAAGATCACTTGTGAACAGTCTGGTTTAAGTGAATTCTTTGACTTCTGTATTTCTTTGACTCCTGTTTAAGTCAGAAACCCTACAGGCAGCAACCTAATAGCCTTGATTCACTCCCAGAGCATCATCCCTCCTGTTTACTGAATAAGACAGGTGTCTTCAGGAAGAAATAGTGTGTAATCATCTAATTAAAGTCTGTATCGTAATGCATATGCACAAGGGGGTCAAATTAAGGCATTTTAAAATATACATCCTTAATTTTTTTTGAGCCAAAAAAAATCATCATGTAGAACCAGCCATTTCTAACCCAACTTGGCAGTTGAGTTTGGACCATTAGATCTATAACAGACTTCTTGCAACTGAGCTAATAGGATAGCTGGTTACAGCAGTAAAATGTTGTCCTCCATCTGAGCTAATCACTAGAGAAGGATGAGACACATACTTTACTACTGGGTTTTATGGCTATTTGCTAAGAGCAGAGGACTGCAGAGATTCGGATTTCAATTCTAGGTGCCGGAGTGGAGTGTTACTTAGCTGTTATGCTACACTGCTTTCTGACCCTAGCCTGTCTTTGACTATTTGCTCTTACCTGCTTCCCATGTGCTGGTTTCTGTGTCAATTTTTCTGCTATCCAACTCTCCAACCTCATGTTTCTGCACCTTTCCTACTTTTCCACTGTCCAGTACTCCAGGATGTCCACCTTGGGCTTTGCCTATTCATGATTCATCTTCCTCTGCTCCCAACCTCTTCCCAGCCTCCCTCCCTTCATCTTCTTATTCATCTTTCATTCCCTGACTCCTGTCCCTTTTCTCTGTAAATATTCACCCCTAGACCTCAGTTTCCGATGCTTTCTATCTCATCTCCAGTTTCTTCACTTCTGCTCTGCTCCTGTCTGCTGTTGAATTAAGCCACCTTCCTCTCCAGCTTCTACTCCATATTCACTGGGGCCAGAAAGAGGAAAGCATTGAAAGAATGGGAGACACAGTCTCTGTGCTCTCTCTTTCAGGGTCCAGTGTGACAGTAATCAGGAGGAGCAACTGAAGGAAAGATCCTGATCAATCCTTATATTGCCAGGATAGAGTAAACTCATTGTAGATGGAATCTGCAGAGAATGTATCTGCTCTACCAAGTTCCTTTTCAGCATGTGTGAATTGACATTCTTCAGTCTTATAACTTGATCAAATTTAGATAAATTTTCATGGGCAGTGCAAAAGGCACTCCCTTTGCATTCCTCACACATGCAGGATTCTCACAGCTGAATTTCAAGATAGCGTTCCAAATACAGGATTTGCTAGAGTTTCTCAAAAAATCTGTTATAAGTTTTTAAAGACTTTTTTTTAACATTGATTCCATTTCCCCCTCTAATCTTGCTTATAGAAACAGCCGAATGTTTCTATCTGAAACTTTAAAAATAATTAGCTGGAGGTGGACCTCTAGTATGGTAAATGCAGGGCTGAATGGCTTAAGTTGGTAAAATTATAAGCACAAAAAAAAAAAAAGAATCATAAAAACATCAGGCAATCTTAGCTTTGACTCTACTAGATATAATAAAGGTTAGTGTTTAAACCAAAGAAATCAGACCTCGAACACAGGAAGGACAATGTACTTGTATTCTGCAATACAGTCCCAGCTAATTACTTGATCAGAACACATGTCTATTTATCTTATATAAATCTCTTCAGAACAAGATGCTGCTCAATGTACATTTACAACCTTCCATTTAGTAATTTCTTTTCTTTTTATTGGATTATTAGAGACACTGGCAATTTATAATATTGGAAACCAATCTGCTTAAATATGTCCAAACAAGCCTACAAGTATTAATGGAACCACTTAATATAAGAACTATGCAAAAACTACTTCATTCACACAAGTTCTTTCTTTCTTTTTTTTTTTTACATTTATATAGAACAATATTTTTAATGCTCATCTCAGACATGTTAGTAACCTATCTTGCTACATGCTTGTAAGGAAGATTATTTTATTAGCTGTTTATTGTCCTCAAGGTTATTGCTGCATTTGATGAACAGGCTTTATTATTTAAATTGTCAATCTTGTCAACCCAAGCATGCCCAAGACATTTTCTCACTAGTTGTTGTTATGAGATTTCAACATACTTGAAAGGACAAAGAAAATACTTAAAGAATGTTACTAATAGATTGGTTAATCAACAAATGTCCCTATCAGATTTTACAAAGAAAAATTAGCAGGCTACTGGGTCCTCAAAAAATTTTCTGTTTAAAAAAACCCCTACATTAGTACTAAAAAATAAAGTCCTTTTGTGATTGATTTTTCTATCCAGCTGCACCCAGCTATAAAAGATTTTAAGGAAAACTACCCATTAGCTGTTAATTTAAAATGACTTATGAAATTAATCCTTTAACCTTTCTTGATATCTTTCTGACAAACTCCTAATCTCTTTAAATTGTTGGTTAAAAAGTGCACCATTAAATCAGCCTGTCATCAATTTTGGCTCTCGTCACAGTGACTCAAAGGGTTGCATTAACTATGATCACTTAAAGAAACTGCAACTTTTTATAAGATTTACAATGTACAATATAATCTCACATCCAGAGTTGACAGACCTGGGTAATGTCTTCTACAAATAAGCTGTGAGAGATTCTGTCTTGGGATGTTGCAACCAAAGCAGGCTATTAAATAGTCTGTTTTAGGTACTGTAGAGATATGCTTTTCAGTGTAAAGCAAAAACAGACAGATAACAAATATCTAATTTAAATACCGAAAAAATGATGCAATGCAGATTGTTTTTCAAACTGGCTGTTTCAATTTTAAATATGCGCTCGTTTCTCAGGACATAATTTCCTGAGATTAGTGAATATGAATGCAAGTGCTAAGTGCTGACAATTTGAATTCTCACTTCCCTTAACACTCAAGTGCTAAATATTGCCCAAATTCTTGCTAAAATGTTAAGTAGTTATCTTTTTTACTAGTAAATTACCATTGATTTGGAGATCTGGCAGTCACGGTCACAATATAGTAGGAAGAGTAAGTAGGGTACAGGAGAAGCCAATTCCAAATCGTGATGAGAAAAAACATCCAATTTTCATGACAGCAGGAAATTGCTCTCACCGTGAGAGAAAATGTGAAAACAAGTCAAGTAAGTTAGCATTGGATAGTAGCCAATCAGGAGAGTTGAAATCAGGTGGTTAGTTAGTTGAGTTAAGCTTTAACACTGAGAGTACCTGATGATATTTTGGAAACTAACTTTTGAGGAGAAACATCAGCATGGAGGAGTATTTCAACCAAAAATATCTATGGTTTTGCACTGTCTTGACTCAAAGATGCATGAACTATTCATTTGTCATGACTAAATATTTATCATATAGATTTCACTCACATATTTGTGTGTTTGTATATATGTGTTAGCCATAGTGAGACAGGCAAATGAGGACAGAAAAGCTACAAGGTGAGATGGAGAGACAGGATGCTTGAAATAAAGACTCAGTCTTTGTTTATGATAACTGTTGGTACTAATAATAGACAACCAATATTTGTGCTACCATTCTGTAGTTGCACTAGGATTTGTGTACATTTTTGCCAGATTCCTGTAATTGGTACGGCATTGAAACTCACTTTTGATACTCATGAAAAATGGTGGAAGTCAGGTTGACTTTTTTTTTATCGAAAAGTTATCCACTCAGCCACAAAGGTTGTGAAGTTCCCAGTTTGAAAGTACTTTACAATCAGAGACCTCATCAAGAGAGTCATTTTCAAAAAAGCACCACACTCCCTCATTGCAAATGAATAAAAAGCTGAGAAAACAAGCAGAGAATAAAGCTACTCTCAGCCTGGGGTTGGCTCCGTAGTGTGGCCTAAATCAATCTCCATCCTTTTTTATGCAGAGTGCACTTACATGCTGATGTGATGGCACAGTTTTGTATAAGAGGTCCCAGGTTTGGTAACTTAAAAGTGGCTTATACAGTTCTTAAAATGCTATAAAAGAGAAGGCATGTTGTTTGTAATAAATAAAATTGTATACTGTAATTATAAAACAGCATCCTCTTCCATTATAAATTGAATATTATTTATATTCTTATAGTGTATTGATTCCCATGGAACTGCACCCACCAATGCTGAGTTTGGATTGGACCAGCTTATGTAGTCATTATTGTTACTTCTATTTACTGTTGTGGCATCAACATAATATGACAATAAAATGAAATTCACAGATATTAATTTTCAGGCACTCAGAAAATAAAGATGTATTTTGTGAGCATCAGTGCACTTCCCAAATAAATGAAATTTACAATAAAATTATTATATTTAATAATAATGTTTCCTTTCATGCATGTTATTATGGTTGAACCTTTATGATACATTTGCAAAATTTGATCTACAGCCATGAAGACTATAAACTTCTTTTTTTAAAAAAATGAAAGCAGATATTCCTTCATATGCATGGGACTTACGAGCTGTGGCTTGAAGAAAAAAATGTTGTGAGGCTTGTGATAAAACTATGACAGTTGGCAACACTACACTATAGATACATTTTTATTGTGCTATGTAACTCCCATTAAAAGGAAGGGATTGCCTAAAAATACACTTGTCACATTTGAAAAATTCATGTGTAGTAAATTCCTGAATGGATGCTTTAAAGATTGTAACCATGAGAAAAGTTCTAATACTAGATTCATCATCCACTTCTTTGTTGGAAGCAGGGACTGGGTACCAATCTGAAAAAGATCCCCAGCTACTAAGACTTTATTTGTAAGTGAAATATCTTCTGCCCCATCCAGGAATCACAATATGAAGGTGGAATAGGTTAAGGTGTGCACAGTTTGATGCCTTCAAAAAGTGCATCAGGATTCCTTTGGGCCCGATACATTGTGCTGTAAAATGACACATTGAAAAATTGCACCACCTATCTGTGACAACATTGTGCCACAGCATTATTTGAATGCTTGCTATTCATGTGTAGCTTAGGGTACGTACAAGTGTTACATTTAGATTGCCCTAAATGATCTTAGGGTGATCTAAGGGGCAGTGTGTGCAAGGTTCACAAGGCATAGATCATCCTTAAAATGGTGCATCCATTCTAAATTTAGTTTACCTCAAAGGGCAACTGAAATGGTTTAACCAGGCTTAACAGATACCTATGTATGTTCATAGCACAGCCTTGGGCCGGGAAAAGTCCAACCACTCACTGCAGCTGCAGGGTTGTGCTGTTTTAACCTTCCTAACTACCCTTGCCTGAATTGGGTAGACATGGCCTTATGGAACCACCAGCCCCACCCAACTCATTAGCCCCCTTGTGGATTTGCCAGCTCCTCCCTCCAACTGATTTACCTCTGGCTGCCTACTTGAATGCTTACATGCTCAAAAAAAGCTGCCTAACAGGAGCTGGGTAATTTAAATGCTTGTTTGCACCCTTAGTTGAGCAACTAGACTCAAGAATGAGACCAAATTTAGAGTGTCTGCAAAGTTTCTACTGGCAACCAATGCTTACGTTGTCACTGAGGGGGCTAACTTGTTTATCTGCTCTTACATTTCTGAGATAACCAGAAGTTTTTTGTCTGTCTCAGTGCTTAATTCTCAGCATGGTACTGAGGTCAAGATGGCTATTGGAACTGGCTGGAACTGTATTCAGAACAAGGACATCCTTGTCTTTGGAGTAGGCGTCCATACTTTTTCCCCCAAATATGACACACATACAAGGGGGCATGTCTTTCTGCAGTGCAGCTGGATACTGCCTTGAATGTTTGCGTACCACACAGGGTTGGGGGGCAGGGAGAGAGTCTCAGATACCCCTTATTTCAGAGCACAAAATCTCCAAGAGCACCTCATGTTGCTCTGCAGTGCTTCCTACCATGGAAGAACCAGCAGTATTTATGGGCCTGCTCTGATGCAGTATTACAGCACGTCAAAACAGACTCAATTAATCATGTGGTAATTACTACACTCCAGCAGACTCCAGTGTTTCATGTACCAGTGACCCCATGCTTAAAAATGGTAGTTGGGTTGCTTTAATTAAAGCTTGTTCAATGAACTTCAGTTAAAGCACCCCCATTGTCATCTTAAGCACACATGAGATGCTCCATACACTTTAATTAGATGAGCTCTCAGAACCACTCTGATTAAAGCACCCCCCGCCTTTTCCCCCTCCCCACTTCTGGAGCATGTGTATAAACACTCTATGTGAGTACTGTAGTTTGCAGCATTTAAACTGCAATGTTTCCTTTATTTATAAGTAATGTGATTTCTTGCCTGGAGAGGGCATGGTAAGGGCAAAAGCAAGGGGGTGGAAGTATAGCCAGATCTTGTCAGCAGATATTTGCCAGAAAAAAGACTTAAAACTTCCTTGATGTTCCTAGGCAAACCTCCTAAAGTAACAAAAATATCAACAGACAATTTACCAATATTAGATGTAGTGAAAGGAAACAGGATTCTTGAAACATATTTTTTGTTGCTAGTATCCCCATTCTACCTCCATAACTATATTTGCACATCTAGGAACAAAATAACTAAGTTGCCAATGCAACCAGGGGATTGTCAGTCTTCAGGTGACATTAAGAAACTCCAGATCTTGTGTTATTTCCAGCCTAGTACAAAAAAGAACTACTGTCTTCAACATTTACCCACCTCCTAGGAAAGAGCAGCCTATCAGAGCTGCTCCAGAGTTAGACAGAACTCCCATTTTTTTTTTAGGAGTCCCATGGAAATTTAACAAAGAAGGAAGAGGTGATGGAGTAATGATCTTCTCCACTACCAGCTCAACCAATCAACTCTTCCTGCCTGTAACACCATGTTAAAAAGCTGGAAAGAATTCCTGGTGCTTCTAAACCTCCATAAACCTGAAAAGAAGAAGAAAGGGACCTTGTTGTAGCTTCTCTTCTCTTTGGATTCAGCATCTGGATGAAGGGCTCAAGATTCATTGGAGCTGTGAGGCCGGGTAGAAGTGCCTTAAGAGGAGCAAGGGGCAGGTATGAGGGTAAGGGAACAGAACTTACATTCTCAGCTAGGAAAATATGGGGAGAGATGTTAGGCAAGCTTTAGGGCAAAAAGTGATCAGAGCTCTAAACTGTGGAAGAGAACTTTGAGTCTGAAAGTTTCTCTGACATCCCTCCTAACTCTACTTTCCTAACTAACAGTTGATACAGTAAAAGATATAATCAAAAGAAGCTTTGCTTCTCACATATTTCCTGGACAATCACAGCACTCTGACACTACTATAAGTATTGCAAGTCTCTCTTTGATTTAGCTAACATTGTAGCTGCATTTCTGTAAGTATAATGAATCAAATATTAAGGAGTTTAAGTAGCATGATCTGTTAGGTGGATGATATACTCATTACAAATGCAAATGAGGAAGCTCATTTGAGAAATGAAATTTAACTCAGTTTAATGTGTTTGTTTCAGACTATTTTTCTTTCTTTTAATTATTGTTAGAGCACCTAGGTGCAACAATATAGTTATAAGTGACTTATTTGGATCGTATGATTGATAGAAAGGGCATAGGGCCTTGTTCAAGGAAAACTTTGTACATCTACTATGTTTACAGAACTTGTGTAATTGAGGTTTAGTTACATATTATGGAAAAATTATGCTTAACTTGTCTATGATATTTGTGACAGGAAGGTGAAACTCTATTTTGAATGGAGAAAAGATGCTGGAAATGGGGCCTGGCCCCTTTAAGACCAGGACATTTTGGGCCAGCCAGGGACAGGTATGGCTGAGTAGGTAACATGACTGGAAGGGAGGAGTGGCCCAGCAGAGGGAGAGGGGTCCATAGGGCTAGATTGCCCAAATCTGAAAAACAATGGTCTTGCTGGACCCTGTAAGTAGCCCCAACAGGGGAGGAAGTTTAGTTGAGGTTTTTCCTTTTGTTCCTGGGTTGTTTGACAAGCCCATGAGATGAACCCTAGGGACAGAATTGTGTCCATCACCCCGTGGTGGGGAAAGAATTTTAAGTTGAGAAATCTTTTTTTCTCTTTGTTTGATGGACACTCAGAAGACCAAAAGAAGTTGTAAGGAGAGATGTGGAAGCCGCATACCAGGGTATCCCAACACACAGCTCTTGATGGGGGAAGCCATAGACAACATAGCCTAAGGGCCTGCTGCAGTGAACCAAGATGTTGAACAGTGTGGCTACAAAGCCCAAGTTCCAGGGGTATAGTCCCAGAGAGGTAGAAGCCTGAGGATAGGCCAGAACCTGAGGCAGCTGAACTGAAAGAGAGAAAAAAAGACAGTGTTTAGGAAGCATACCTTTAGAGGGAGTGTAACTATAGAGGGCTACATCCTGCATAGAAGGGACCAGGTGGGGAAGAAAGGTGGATGCATTGCTCTCTATGTGCAAAAGCAATACACTTCCTTGGAGGCTGACATCAGCTCCAGAAATGGACAGCTTGAAACTCTCTGGGTCAAGTTGGGGGGGGGGGGCGAGGGCAGTTAGAGAGATATAACTGTAGGTGTATACTACAAACCACCAAACGAGGGGAACTGGCTGAGGCTGCATGTGCATGTGACATGGTCATCATGGTTGATTTAAATGATCCAGATATCAGCCAAGTTGGATTGATTATGATCCTTCCTGACCTGTGTCGAGTTGCTTTTCCTGACTCAGGAGGTCATGGGCCAACCAGAGGTGACGCTCTGCTAGACTTAGTCCTGGTCAAAGGAGACAACCTCGTGACTGACTTAAATATAGAGGGAAGTCTGGGCAACAGCGACCATGAAACCATCATGTTCACTGTCTGACGTAAGGCAGAAAAATCAGATAGTAGGATTAAAGTCTTGAAATTCAAACATGGACATTTCAACAAGTCTAGGTCACTAGTAGGGCAAGTGCTGTGGAACCAGGGACCAAAGTTGAAAGATGTGCACAAAGAGTGGTTGTTGCCTAAGGATGTGATCCTTGAAGCACCAAAGAAGTCCATTCCAATGCAGAGAAAAGGTAACAGAAGGGCTGGGAAGCCCTCTTGACTAAACAAGGAAATCATGGTTCTCTTAAGAAAAAAAAAAGAGGCTTATAAATAATGGAAGCTCAGGGTGGGCCCCAAGGAGGACTATTCCATGATAACTACATTTGCAGGGAACAGATAAGATAGGCTAAAGAAGTGACCAAACTTAGATTATCAATGGGAATCAAGGAAACAATGAGTCCTTCTTTAGATGCATAGGGAACAGGAGGAAAACAAATGGGAGTGTGGAGCCATTACTCAGCAATTCAGGAGAGCTGGTTACCAGTACCCAGGAGAAAGCTGATCTCCTGCATGACTACTTTGCCTTGGTCTTTCACTGGACCAATGGGAAAACCAATTAATAAAATTGGACATATACAAGTCAGTGGGACCAGATGATCTTCATCTGAGAGTGCTGAAAGAGCGGGCCAAAGTCATTGCGGAACCCCTGGCAAAACTCTTCCACAACTCATGATGCTCTGGAGAAGTCCCTGAGGACTGGAAGAGGGTCCATCCACAAAAAGGGCAAGAGGGAGGACGTGGGTAACAACAGGCCAATCAAAAATAGGCCATCCTAGGGAAAATCCTAGAAAAGTTCATCAAGAAATCTATCTGCGATAAGCTTGCAAAAGGTAAGATTCTTAATGACAGCCTGTGTGGCTTCATCACAGGCAGATCTTGCCTTACCAACCTCCTCTCCTTCTATGAATTGCCATCTGGACAGGAGAGAGCAGGTTGACATTGTATACCTAGACTTCCAAAAGGTCTTTGATCTAGTATCCCATGATGTCCTTGTGAGAAAAATTGTGGAGGACTGTGGGTTTAACTCCAAGATAGTCAGGGGGGGGTGAGAAACTCGTTGCAAGATAGGATCCAGAGACTCATAGTGAACGGATCTGTGTCATCCTGGCAAGAAGTAGGCAGCAGCATCCTATAGTAATTGATGGTTGGTCCTGTCCTTTTCAACATCTTTATTAATCATTTGGATGTGGGGGTGAAGAGCACACTAGCCAAGTTTGCAGATGACACCAAGTTACGGAGGAGCATGGTCACGCTTGAAGATAGGCAACAGATGCAGGTGGACCTAGACAGGCTAGCAAGTTGGGCAGATTGTAACATGATGAAATTCAATGTCAAGAAATATAAAGTGCTCCACCTCGGGATGAGCAACCTCCAACACACCTACAGGCTTGGCAGCACCAAAATGACTAGCACCATGAATTAAAGGGATAGGGGTAATAACAGACCACAGTATGAATATGAGCTGGCAGTGCAATGCTGTAGCCAGTAGGGCAAATAATACTCTGTCATGCATCAATCGATGCATCTCCAGCAAAACCAAGGAGTTGATTCTTCTGCTTTACTCAGCACTGGTGAGACTGCAGCTGGAGTACTACATCCAGTTCTGGGAACCACACTCCTGGAAGATTGATTCAGGTTTGACATTAGGAAAAAATTCCTTACAGTCAGGGTGTCCAGACTGTGGAATAAGCTCCCTCTAGATGTGGTGCAATCACCTAGCCTGGAAATCTTCAAGAGGAGACTAGACAGTCATCTTGCTGGGGTCACCTGACCCCCAGCTAGCTTTCCTGCTTGGTGCAGGGGACTGGACCTGATGCTCTTCTGAGGTCCCTTCCAACCTTAAAATCTATGAATCTAAGCCCTTGAACTAAGGCTTGGAGCCACTGGGGCCCAGAAAGAGGCCAGGATCCAAAGGGGAGTTGATAAAATAACAACAGGACAGGAAGCTTGGGGAGGCAACTGACATTGAAAGCTCTGCCAGGGGGTGAGACCTCATCCTAAGGTTTCTCCCACCCTTTGCTTTGGGGTGAGACACCTGCCAAACTAAAACTTTTTTTTTTCAATAATGCATGGCAGGTGAATTTGATTGGGAGGTGCAGGGCAACAGGACTGTAAAAGGTGGAGGGACCCCCCCCCCCCTTTCCTTCACATCCTACTATATTTGGTACAGTGGCCAGGAGGTGAAGGATGACTAACAGGGAGCTCAATTCTCTAGCTCCAGAACACAAGGGCTGGAGAGATGGATACAGACCAAAGGCCCTACAGCCTAATACCCCACAAGAAGAGACCTCAGCATGTCTAGGTGCATGGGATCAGATGGTGTAAGAACAGTAAAAAAGATGGAAAACATGGCTTGTCATCATATCCAGCAGGCAGAGATCTAGATAGGCAACATGACATACTATAACAACTGGTCTTGGCTATTCAAGAACAGATAGACAAGGGGAGGGGCCCACAAGAAAATCTCAGGTATTTTTCTCTTCAGAAAATGATGAAAGATGATTATCTGGAGGCATCCCTTGAAATCTTCGAGAGAACTGCTGAAACAGCTGTGTGGGAAGTGATCAGCTGGGGCATGAGACTGGGGCCACTGCTAAGTGAAGAGGCCCAAGGTGCTTTCCAGGCCCTGGTCTGAGGAGAAGTCTGGGATTATGAGACAATGAAAAAGCCCATCCTAAGACATTCAGATATCCATAGTGATGGTATTGCCAAAAGCTGAGGAGCAGGGAGGCTAAGATAGCCCTACAACCAAGACAGTTGGTTCAGTCCCTTAAAGACCTGGATTATAAATAACTGATTCCCTCCAAAGAACTAAAGAAGAGGTCTAGCATGAGTAAGCCATGGGTTGCTCTTGTTGCCAGGGTGTGGACTCTGAGTGGGTGGGGGACAATTCCAGTGTCCCTCCTAACTTGGTACTTGGGACAGGTGCCCTTCTTGTCCACCCTCAGTTATACTACTAGGAACTCTCCCTCTCCTCCCCCTCCTCCCCCCAGAGAAACAGTGGGAGCACTGAGCTCAGCTGGGCAGGGGCAGGAAAGCAGGGGAGGTGGGGCTTCCTCCAGTCCCAGCAGAGTGCGAGTGTGGGACTGCACAGCAGGGAGTGGAGGAAGCACCCTGCTGCAGTGCTGGAGCTGCAAGCTCAGGTTCAGGCTCAGAGCTCCAGTGGGGGATAAGGCAGGCTCCACTCTCTCCCCAGCACAGCACTGACTGGGACCATGCCTGTACCAGACGTGAGTGCCCTAACCTTCCCGCTTGCTGCTGCTGCCAGGCAATGAGGGCTGCAGCCATGGGGGAGTGTGTGTAGCCACTGGGGGAGTCCCTTACACCCCCCACCCCTGCCCAGATGAGCTCCCTGCTTGGGGCTACAGCCATGAAGGGAGTGTGTGCAGCCATGGTGGGACTCTCCTACCCCCATCCTGCCCAGCTGAGCTCCATGCCCCTGCTGCCCCTCTGGGAAGAGTTTCCCCATGCATGGAATAAAGCCTCCCCCTGTTGTACCTGCCTCCTCCAGGTCTGGGCAGCAATACATGGAGTCCCCCCTCCCAGCCCCATGGCAGTGGTGGGGGGAAGGGGAGGAGGAAGAAGAGTCCCCATCCAGTGCCTCACAGAGTCCGCCTCCCCACCCTGGGAGGAGGAGGGGGAAGAGTTCCCTCAGCATGAAACAGAGCCCTCAGCATGGCCCTGTTAAGGTGAAGGGGGCAGAGAGAAGGATAAATTCCTCCCTCCTCCCTTCCTGGAAGCCTGGGTCTGCCAGCTCCAGAGGCTACCACTGCAGCCCCCTCCCCTCTGCTCCAGGGCAGACAGGGTGACCCCAGCTGCAGTGGAGTAGAGGGAAAAGGGTGAAGAAGTAACCCCTTCCCTGCCCACTTTGCCTTAACAGAGCCATGGCAGCTGCTGTTTCTTCTAGGGCTGGTCCCTGCTCTGGCTAGGGAGCAGAGGGGCGGGGTCAGCCCTGTGGCTGGATCAGAGAGCCCCGCCCAGCCCAGAGGGCATGCCAGGATGCTGGGGGGTCTCTGGTTTATCCTAAACCGGCAAGGAGTCTGCAGTTTATGGGTAATGTCTGGCCCTAGTAAGTCATTCTTTTCTTCCCAGCTTGGCAACACATGTTGCACAATTTAATAAGAGGGTTGTAATTGTTGAAAAATTGACCACAATACAAGGGCCTTATTAATGTGTGCTGTGAGTAGTATTGAACCTGGGGACCAAAGTTGCAATGTTTTCTTCAGGGAACACACCCTCTTGCACTGATTGTGTTTGTTAAATCTCATATTTGCATATCCAGTATGGCACTTGTGCAAAAAGAGGTGGTGGTGGGGTTGGTGACAATTATTACTTTGCTATATGTGCCAAACAATAAAAACACAGGACATCTATAAGCAAATGCCAGTTTTTGAAGAGGCACCTGTTCACTCTCACATTGTACGTTGCCTGTTGTAATTGCCTGTGTGTCAGACTAAAAGTAACTCTGGTAGTTTCTCCACCCCCATCCCCACCCCTCCTTCCTAAAGAGTAAACTGATAAGCTACACATTTTAGGAAGATGTCATGGTGAACCTAATTTCTTCAGAGTTATTTACATAAGATTGTGGTCTTGTTTATTGAGTAGTGATCGCCATACTTTGGGGCTGATAATGGCTGTTTAAAACTCATTCATGTTAACCTACAAAAAAAAAGACCATTAATGACATGTTGAATGGATCAAACTGTTTTTGTGTTAGCTAGTCCCCTGGGACAATTTTCTATTAATTTTGCTTTCTGCAAGTGATAGAAGATTTAACCTTGGTTTACCAGATAAGCCATTGATCTGTCTTCAGACTTTCTCCTACCTCCCACATTATTGCTCTTCAAAAGTTTGTTTGGAAATGAAACCAAATTCTATGTTTCCTCTACAGATGGTTGACCTCTTTCAGTTAGTGGCTGCATTACTCATTCAAACAATTATACAGGTCAGAATGGTATAATCTAAATTATTTAGTCTCTTGGCGTTTTTCAGACACCACTAGCAGTTAGAGAAGACCCAGCTGCTGGTTCTACCTGGATTTGAACTCCACGAGATAACAGAGCTTTAGTTAAAGTTTCAGGCACCATACATTGGTTTAATCTGCAAACGTGCATGCCACAACATTACAAACCAGTCCTAAGGGAACTGAAACCTAATAAGTATCAAAATGTTGACCCAGCAAAACTAATTATATTGAAAAAGAAATGTTCAAAATAGTTCTCACTTTTTGAAAAACTAAAACTACCTGGGTGCTCCTTCATCATGCAACATATCTTTAAAAATACCATTTTTGTTTGTCCCCCACAGGGAGCAATTCAAGTCTACCAAACAGACTAGCAAAATATTATGATAACCTTTTCCATCCTAATTTGTACTGGAGGCTGAGTGTGTGCTAGGATCAACATTAATTACTGTATAACATTTCAGCTGTATAGTTCATAGAAATGTCAGGGAGTTAGCTAAAGGGGATGTAGGGTCCTGATAACAGCAGGGGGTAAGTGGCCT
Source organism: Crocodylus porosus (assembly GCF_001723895.1). Taxonomy (NCBI): domain Eukaryota; kingdom Metazoa; phylum Chordata; order Crocodylia; family Crocodylidae; genus Crocodylus; species Crocodylus porosus. The sequence goes on along the minus strand of NW_017728947.1, from coordinate 66,717,274 downwards.
TGGCCATTGTGCTGCATAGGGGTGAAGAGAATTTACAAAAATAGAATCCATAACTAAGGTGTTAAAGCTAGCTCACCCCAATAAAAGTTATGTTTCTCTAGGAAAACCATCGCATATATAAGGTGTTCACCAGAAATTACTTGCATTTTCTAATAATTTTTAAGTTAATAAAGTCTGAGTTCCAACAGTTAGCAAAACAGACTGTAATAATGATTCTACATAATAAGAGATCTAGTTTGTTAAAGTTAATATATCAGTTTGAATTAATGCATTTAAAATTCAGATTCCTTTTGCAGCTTGAATCCAAACTAATTACAGGTTTTAAATTGTCACTAGTAGGAGCTCAGCCAAGGCATATTTCCTCTCTTCTTTAGTTGCACCCTGAGAATTCATGAATCAATTTTTTTCTGGGTCATGACTTTGCCCCACCAGGAGCAGAGAAAAAACCCTTCAGTGTAAAGAAAATCTAATGGCAGGGATCCCAGTACAGGCAGAATTTGCACGCAAATGGTAAGAAAGTAAACGACAGGGGAAGTTTCCAGTGCATGAGAAAGAAACCTTAAAATCATTTATAGTAATCAAAACAGCAATGAATTTAGCAAATAGTTTTAAGCACAGCAGTATCCATGTCTGTCCTAGTAATTTGGGATTGTTGAAGGATTTAGGAAGGGGCTGCTTTTGCAAGCCTTTTTTTTAAACAGCAGAGGTCACCTTAGTACAGTCCTCTTCAGGGGAAAAAATTGCTGTTCCTCTCAGTATTGATAGTTTAAGCACTTTTAAACTGCCCACAACTCTTCTCTGATATTTCACTTGAAAATTAGTCTAAAATAAATGCATTGGTGTTTAGATTGCAATGTATTTAGCCAGCATGTAAATCAGATTTCTTAAACATATTCATTTCATGTTAATCTGTGAAATACACATATCAAGAAGACTCATTTAGATACCTGAAAAAATGGTGATTTGATTTTAAGCTTTGCTATTATATGAGGACCTCTTAGACATTTACCTTTTGCCCTCTGCCTCCCCCTTTTGCATATTTATCCTGAAGAAAAAAATGACAATGTAATTCATTTCCTATGAGGAGATTTTCCAGGACAAATTTGTTCCAATCAAAATTTACTCTTGCTCATTAAGAAAAATATATTCAGGAGCCTAACAAAGCAACACAAAGATTTGGTAAATTAGCATAAAGGAGATCCAGGTTAATATGACATACCTTAGTCTACATTATTTACTTTCAAGACATGGCTTCCTTTTATCAGCCTTATACCTAACATCACCTTGGAAACCGTTTTCTGAAAAAGCTCTACCAGGCAAGAGTGGAAGTAAATTATTTTATTAGTTTAATAAATATTGTATTACTTAGAAAGTCCAGTACATAGCAGAGGATTTCTTTTCTAAATAACATGGGCCATATCAGAACAGAACGTTTTGCTAAATCTGGATGTTTTAAAGTATTTTGCTTACTTTGAAAGAAACTATGAATTATGCAATAGTATCACTTGCTTTGCATGCAAATATATTATTACATATTACAAGAATTTTGCACTTCTATTTCTAGCATTTCCAGATTTCAGGTTTAGATGGTGTAAAATGTATAATTTTTGGCAAATGTTTTCTCCAATATAAAGTCATTTAAAGGACACAAATTAAAAATATTAGCTAGAATCAAATAATGACTTTTTAAAACCATCCAGATTTTCAGAAATAAAAGTGCCCAGGATATTCCTAAATGCTATTTTGATTTTTAATCACTTTATTAGATTTTGTGCTTGAGTGATCTGCACAGAAAACATTATATCTACATTGTTTTCCTCTGATTACAAAACTGTTAGACACAAAAGTCTACTTGAAACTAGTTTACAGTTTAAAAACAGGTTTAATAACAGGTGAACGCTGAAAAATATGCAAACAAAATGGCAGACATGAATGACTTCATTTAAGGCATAATTGCTCCTCATCAACCCAAGAAATCATGCAGAAACAGTCCCTGTTTCACCCAGCCGGGAAGAGACTAGAGAAATCACTCAGGCAGAGACTCTAAATGGAAGGTCCACTCCTGGATCTCAGCCAGACAACTGCTCCATACACAGCTCCAGGCCCAAAACAATAGTCCTTAGAATCATAGTTCATCATAAGAGATAATTATACAGCAAGTAAAACAATAAGGTATTTTGGCCTTTGAATATATAGACTAATTGTAGACTATGGAGTTCTGCCTGGGAGGCATAAAACACACCCCTCCATGAGTCATTTTATAGTGGTGGGGAGTGGTATAATTTTTGTGGAAAGAGGTTTTAAGATCTGGTGAGTTCCTTATGTTGTTTTTTGCTGTACGTCTTTGGCACATATCCAAAGAGTTCCATGCACACAGTTAGAAGCTTTCGAAAAACATACTTCCCAGTTGCCTGTTTAAATGTTTTAAGGAGCAATTTTTTTCAACAAAGTCAATAACCATAGTTATTTGATTCTATTAGCCATAATAACATTTTGACCAGGTTAATGCTGAAAGAAATATAAAATACAACTTTGCCCTCCTTTGCAAAAGGGAGCCATTAAAATGACCCTTCTATAAAGAAGGGAAAAATGAAATGACACTGTATGCCATAGTACTAGTCAAAAACAGCACCCTAGCACCACTGTACTCTATTTTGTCCAGTATTTTTGTAAAGAAGAAAAAATACTGAGGTGATACACATAATCCAACCCTGAGCAAATCTGAAATAATTTTAAACTCATCTTTCTGTTCAATGCTCTGCCAGAATTTCCAATTCCTTTTCTTTTATTTAAAGAGATAATAATTGAACAAGTATCTTCCTAACAAATACAAGTGTCAGTTCCTGGATACCAAGCAAGGAGGCAAATGCACAGAAAGGCTGACCTCCCCCCTCCTCACCAAGCTAGGAAACAAATACCGTATCTCTGCAATTTGTGCAACACCACTGCCAGCCAATTAACTTGAAGTTGAGTTTTGACTCAAACTCATGACCCTTCAATCCACAGAACTGTGAGTTGCATCTGGTATCATTGAATTGGTTCTCCAGTTTTTTGTTGTTGTTTTTTTTTTAAATCCTTCCATTTTTCATTTTATTGCCAATTTTGGGGCTGATTATTTTAGCCAACTACTAATGACTGATCAAGGAGCTTTATACACTATCTGCATTGTTTGTTTGTTTTTTTCACTAGGGGTAACTTGGAATAATTCTGGTACACATTTTTCTTTTTTAAGAATAGCATTTAATTCTGCATTTCATGATACCCTTTTATCTTCTTTTGTACCATAATGGTGACCATTACATCATATACCCTGAGGGGTGTGCTAGCAAAGAAAAAGGATGGTGAAATTAGCAAAAATAAAAGGATTTCCCTGACATGAATTCACAAACTGTGCTTGTTTTTGTTAAACAAAACAAATCTGCAGTGATGATAGCGAGTTCAATAACGTGTAGTGCATACGTTTTCTCTAGGATACAAAGCACCTTCTTAAAGAAATGTTCTTAAAATATTGAATCCAAGCCCCTGAAGATGCTTACAATAAACAGTACTCCCCAAGCTGTAGATATATTTTCTTATTTTTGGTGTTATTCAACAGAGTGCAGCTTCTCATAGAGACATCTTTTTTTTCCTAAATTATTCATACTGTTCTGTATTAAAAAGCCCTGATGGAATGAGTAAATTTAGCTAATTCCTTTAACCTTTTTCAGCATTCATAGTCAAGAAGACATAAAGGAATGAAAATAGAGTATGTTAGACTTTTTTCTGTATTATTTTTATCTTCTTCCTGTTTCTGCTACAGGAGTAGAGTATTCAGCAAATGATAGGTACTGTTGATATAGAAAGATAATTCCAGCCGTGAACATGTAATCAGTCTTTCTGTCCTTAAAACGTGCTTTTTCTTCACCATGCCTGCACTGGATCTTTGCACGCAGCTATTGTATGAGCTTAACTTCATCCTCATGTTAGCATATTTTCATGTAAGTCTCCTATTTTACTTCAGGAGCAAGCTGAATCTGTCATAGCCAATCTTGTACGCTCATGAAATATTTTAAATAGGAAATTCTGATTCCTACTGAAAATGTCCACAGGTGGGAAGGAAATCATATACCATAATTTTTTCTAGTGCTTATAAAAATGTTTTCATCTACACAATGTACAGGTAAAATAATCTTGTGTGTCATAAATAGCACATTTTTAAGCTCTAGGGAAAATAAATGGTAAACAGTATAGAATGACACGATATTTAAATTTTAAAATTATGTATAAATGCCCTAGCAGTTTCCTGCTAAGATTTTGCTCATATGAATGTTTTTATGACTTCCAAATCACACATTTGCTAAAATGAGCTCTGTTAGATATCAGTTTGAACACAGGCACAATGTGTCTCAGTCAGATTCATAAAACAGATAGCTGAACTAGAGTTTGACTTTTGACATCAACAATCTGACTTCAATATTTCTCCACAAAAAGAGTCTTCTGACTCTCATCGCTGTTTCACTGTGATGGATAGCTTTTCAGCTGCTGACAGCAGTGAACATAATAAATGTAATCATCTGCACTGGGGGCTGCATATCTCTATTTTTTAAGTTTCCCAGCTTGTGCATTCCAAATGACAAAGTAACACCTGCAGTATTACAGACATTCCTATCCTACAAAACTGAGACGCAAAAATATTATTATAAGTTGTCTATGTATTAATACTTCAGTGCTAAATAAGCTTTTAATTACCTATATTTTTTCCTAGAAACACTTGCAGAAACAGGGCTTAATTTGAGCTCTGTTTGACTTCTCTGATCATCTGGGTTTTCATTGTCATTGCTTCATAATAATTTAATGTCATATATAATGACATAAAACCAGGGAAAACCAAAGAAGCTGCCAATCTGAACTGATCTAAGCGTTCATGAGTACAAGCCTAGAAAAGCCTGATTTGTTTGTGCCAACAACATTCATCACGGTTTGTATCTAACTGGGCTAGTGTTCTCTTGCTCTTTCATTTTCAAATACTCTTTCAGCATACAGTGTAGCTGCTTAATCAGTGTGTTTTATCTACTACAATTAACAAAATGAGTGAATGTATATATTGGCAATACATAAAAAAGTATTAAAATGATGTTTACCATTCTGTTAGCTAAACATTTTACCATCCTGTTTTTTCACTTGGTTCATGTTTAAGCAGCTATTATAATGTTTGCTGCTAAAAGTACATAGTTGGACCACATGCACAATTCAGCATTTGTTCCAAACTTTCATTAAACAGCATCATAGAGAAATATCTGCCTTTAATGAAAAACTTACTTGGAAGCATATATGCTACAGCTCATATTTATATTCTTTTCTGAAAGCAGTGACTTCTCTTATTTTACATCTAATTAAAAGTTTGTGGAGATGTGGTGGATTTTTGTGCAAATTAAAATTAATTAGAGTTATTAAGAAGCCATGAAAAGAAGGATTTGAGAAATAGTGAGAAATATTATTTAAACCCTAATGGAATTCAGTGAAACCCACAGGTCTATTACAGGCCCCTGATTTGCCAGGATCACTGCAGGGAATCTAACATTAATAAGCACACTGGTAATTAAATCATTTGTTACTTTGTCTGTAATGTTGTAATGTTTCACTGATACTCTGTCAGAGCTCTTTGTGCAGATCAGAGCTAATCAAAGGTAATCAATTTTCAGCATTTGAGAAATCTGTAAATGATTATACATTCATCAGATCATTTAGTGGAGTGCAAGGAAAGTGCAATGCAATTAATCTTCCTGCATGAGGAGGAATTACCACCACAGAATTCAACAGTTATAATTAATTTCATTGTCTTGCTGTGAATTTTGATTGCTTTTCTTTGGACTGTATAGTACAAATGATGATTCATTGCAAAGTATTTGCAAAGCAAACACACCAGTGTGCTATGCAAATTAAAGTAGCTGTATAACAGATAGGTTTCAAACTTCCTATTTACTTGGGGTTGTTGAGTACTAATTTGCCAAATAATTGCTTGTTAACTTTATACACTCTTCCTCTGAATATCCAGATTGGTAATCAATATAAATAGAAAGCACATGCTGTTTCATATATCATGGTATGTATCCAAAATACTAGTTAGCATTTAAACCTGCATTCTTAACTAAATAACATAATTTGCAATATTTTTAAAAATATTCATGTTATCATCTTTGCTATTGAAATAAGCTGGTATTCATTTTACAGGGGAAAATTTACTGAAACACCAAATATTTAAGAATGATTTCTAATGGATTTCCCATAAGTAATTATATGAACGTCAATGACAACAACAAAATCCAAAGAAACAAGCAACAACAACACAACCTGTTTCCCATTCACTCACTATTTACTGTTAAGCAGCTTCTACGGGATTTGGGCCCATTTGTGATGGGCATTATACAAAACTCTAGGAAAACAGTCCATGCTCCAAAGAACTTGCAATCAAAGACCCTGATCCTACACTTTATTCTGAATATGTGAATTCTTCTGCCTGTGCAAAAGCACCATTGATGTCACTGTACTTACCCATTCTCACAAAAGTTTACCCCTATATAAAAGTTGCCAAAGTAAGCCTAATTTAAGCCAAGATATGTGATAAATGCATAAGTCAAAAGAGAATTATGATTTAGAACACTGAAGATATTGCAAAGACTCCCATTAATTTCACTGAGCCTAGAAATGGGTCCTGCACAGAGACTGAGGAAGTAAATACGTGTAACAATGATGAGAATCTGTGGTTACAAGGCAGGTATACAGGGTAGAATCAACTTGATGTTTGATTCACTACACTGTTTCTAATCATAGGAGGTAAAATAAATATTATCAGGTATTGCTGGATATATGCTTAGCCATTAGTCACAACAAAATAATAGAAGAATCTTAATTAAATGTATAATATATTGAAGTTCTCTTTTAAAGAACTCACTATAATGCTGCATTATTCTTCTTACTGCAGTATAAGAGGTGGAGAATATGAATAGAATAATAATTTTTTAGGGCTGCCGTTAACGGCTTTACATCAAAACTATTTGAAAGGTAGCACTGCTGTTTTGATGTGCAATCCTTGAAATGTCCAAAGTGTAAAAAAGATATGTGTCTTTCAGGTACAATTTTGACTTCAGTGAGAATAATGCCCAGATAAAGATCGCAAGATGAAGTTTCCATTTTCAATATTTAATCCTAAAGTGTTAATGTGATTGAGTGAAATGATACAAAATAGTAATAGGTAGGAGAGTGTCATTCAAACTAAGTTAATATCAAAACCTGGAGCTTGAAAGTTTGTCAATATAAAATGTTTCCTAGAACTCTGTGTCTTCTGAATAATGGAATTTTATAAGTGCCTAAGATATTTAAATTTAATTCCCCATGATTTCAATGACTTGAATGTGAAAACATTGGGTCCATGACCTGTGATACAGATATGTACATATAGAGGAAACTTCACTGAAATAAATGGAGTTTTCCAGATTCAGACTAGTGGGACTGAATGCAGATTTTAATCACAATAGTAATCTACTTTACCAGCTCCTTAAAGTTTTATTACATTTTACATCAAAATTATATTTTTTCTTATAAAATTCAAATTAAAACTGAAATTAATGCAAATTTCCAGATTTAGGCCTGAACAGTTCTACCTACATGGTATGGTATGGGAGACCAACTGCATTCCTTGGCATGTTTTATATACATTGACCTATCTTCCATGTTAAAGATGATCAAAGGGTAAAATTTAACACAAAAAAAGGCAACGTTGCATGAAAAGCAGTGATGGGTGACTATTAAAAGTTGCAAGAATTCTAGTTTGATTTTTAAAATAATCCACAGTGTAGGATGGGAGTAGATTGCATGGGGTAAGCTTTGCTCCCAGCATATTATATGGGAAGAAATTATACCTTTCATATTTTCCTTGGGTTTCTCAGACAAGAGGCACTGTCACTCTGGAAATCTGCTACCTTTCTCCCTACCACAGTCTCTCTACCAGGAACTTCCCCTGGCCACAGGTGCCTCAAAATCTTTCTTAAAAGAATTCCCAGGCAGGGTTATATGAAAAAGATCATATAGAGAGATTTCTATAGACTCTTTTAATCCCATCTATGCTTATATCTTGCCACTCTGGCATGGAAGAAAGCTGCTGAATGTTATCCTTTAAGTTTGTGGAGACTACTTGCAGAGTTAGGACCCATATGTGCTGAGAGACAGGAGAGATTTTAACACTGAGTGGGGGCAAGTTCCAGGAACATGTGTTGTTCTTTGACCCCATACAGTTTATGAGGGAAAGAAGTAATCTCTCCTTGACTTATGTAAATAAGTTGCATTACCTATGGAAGTAATCTCTGTGTGTTTGGTGGGGGCCCATAGCTGGAGAGGGTGCCTCAGCCCCCACCCAATTACCACATCTGTCCAGACTGTGTGACTGTATGTGTATTCACTTGTTTTTAAAACAGGTTTCATATTTAACTTCCTTATTATTGTTGTTTTTGCTTTATGGTAATATTTTATTATCTTAAAAGTAGAGAGAAGGTAGTTAGCTGTGTTACTCTGAGTCAGGCAGAAGGCAGGGCAGATTTCTGCAAGTGCTGTGCTCTTCAGTGGTAAGAGTATTGCCCACAACTCTGGGATTCTTTGTTGAAGCTGTAGAAATAAAATGAATAGTATAAAAGCTTGATGGCATCTGTGGATAGGAAACTCATTAAAAGCCCCAGCCCTCTGTTTTATTTCTAACCACATTTCCCTGTGGGATTTCAATGTCTTGCAGGATGAAACCAGCAGGACTCATTACTTTTAAAACAATGTTTAGAGTCCTGTTGGTGCTGGAATGCTTCTGCCAGTCAGGTAAAGAACCTAGGCCTTTATCCTTCCTGGGACAATACCCGGCAGCTCAGAAACTGTTTGGAAAAGTCATGCTTTTCAATATAACTGCAGGTGTTACTCCTCAAAGACTGTTGGTACCCTCCTATGCACCCTACAAAGGAATAATAGAAAATTCACTTTGGAATTCAAACAAAGTCTAAGAAAAATTGAAATAATAGGAACACAATTTTGAGACTTCCTAAGATTTTTCCCACGAACCATGGACCATGACTAATACCCTGAGGGCAAAAAACATCCCTTTCCCTTTAAGACAGGCATAGAATTCAATGTGTCAGATAAATAAGCTTGATGACCTCACCTTGTTTTAAACCCACAATGCAATTACTAGTAAAGACTAGCTACCACAGTGAGAAAGGAATATAGGATTACTATTACTCACAATAATTAAAAATGGTTCATAATTTATACCATAAAAGAAGAGCAAAATACAATGGAATGTTTCCAGCAGGAATAGATTTATCCTGCTTTAGTGAAAACTAATTAGTATTAGTTTGAATAAATTGCAGAGCTCATTTTAAAAATATGGTTGGCGGCATTTTGGAAATATTCTTAGAAATCCCATAAATCATGTAAAAATAGTAAGGACCCCACTACTGTGGAATCAAAGTGATTCAATCTGTTAGAGTAGTACTATAGCCTTGTCAAGTGGAATTGCTTTCACAGATTTGCTGAATAACTCATCCATAATGGCTGAAAATTTCAGCCATTTTGTTAAAATATCCAAGGCAGGAAAGATTAGTGAGTTCCATAGAATAGCAGATATCTAATCATTAAAAAGTATAGACCTTGTCTGAACATTGAAGTACCATTTAAAAATCCCAGGCTGTAGTTATAGAAAACAATATGAACTATCTAAAATGTGAAGTATTACATGCATAGTACTTAGCTAATGGATGAGATTTCAGGACCTGTCTAGCCTGATAAAATATATTCCTAAACAAAGTAGCTTTTTGCTACAGACTTTCTTTACATATGATAAGGTCATATCAGTTTCACTCTGAGAATTCATAAAACTGCAAGATGTGATGTACCTACAGGAACAGACAGCTTTATAGTAGAAATACGTGTCTTCTTCATGAAATTATTAATATTAATTAGATTTCTGCTAAGAAGAACTAAAAGAGATGTCAACATCTGAATTACTAAAAACAAACTTAATATTTTCTCTTTTTAAACAAGGCTTTGCATGCTAGGCTTATCAACTAATTATTTAGTAGATTCTATGTCATAGCATTTACAGATGCTGACTTTGGGGTAAGGGGGAAATAAATGAGTCTTAAAAAGCCTGACAAGTAATAGGCCTTTTAAAGTTAGTCTCTTAGCTCACCGTGTACTAAGGTAGCAGCATGGTATTTTTGTCAGCTCCCGATTTTCTCCTACAACCTCTCACGAGCATAAACATTTTGGCTTAGTTGAACTTTCATCATTTTTATCTGAATTGAGCTTTAGCAAATATTATTCAGGTTTCCTCAAAATTACAGGGCAGGTAATGTATGCACCTTATCCCATCCAAATGTGGGATAAAGCATCATGAAATTTACTGCCCTAGGGACAGATTCAGTTTCCCCTGTTTGGCACCTAAGTGGATTTAGGTGTCTAAGTGAGATTCTATGCCATGCCACTCTCAAGTCCCTGAAAAACAGTTAGGGTAAAAGGCAGGTGAATCCTCCTTCTCGCTGCTTTTTTTTGTGACTTGCTCTTAAGGGTAAAATGATAGTATGTTACAAAAGTTGATATGTTAATAGATTTTAGGATTTGAACAGGGTGGAATAAAACAACATTTAGGTACTTGAGTTTGCATAGATGCCCAATATGCGATATAGAATTTGCTTCTGGCAGCAGTTTAATGATAGACAGTGTATTTAATGAGGTTACAAAGATGTAAACATGAGACAAGGAGCTTTTTCCTCCAAGCTGTTTGGGGGGAAAAATCTTGTCCTATATTCAAATAAATACGGTATTTTTCCTCTCTGTAGTCTTCACTTATACTAATAAAAAAACCCCAAAGAATTGTTTTCAATTAGTAGTGAGAGGACATCAACATATTAGACACGTTTAACCTTAAATTTAACTGATTTAAATGGGACTATTCAGATAGTTAGGAATCTACTTAAGTGATTTGCTGAGCTAAGCACTTAGCATGTAACTTGTTAAATGGTGGCAGACATAATATAAAAATATATAATAATGTTTTTGATCATGGATATGTTCTTAAATAGATAGAGCTTTTAAGTAGGATTTTAATCTTGGATTATGTTCTGAATTTTTTTCTTTAGATTCAAAGGTTTCTAAGTACATTCGTTTTTTTCAAGAGGGTACTTGGACCTAGTATCTTCTATGAATATGATCATCATTTTTTGTTTCATTCTGGGCTAGGCAAGCATTTGAAACCTCTTGCTAGTCATAAATTCAGTAGCTTATCTGGCTTCAAAGCAAACTGTGAGCCATTACTAATGCCACTGCAAACAGAATTCAGCACAAAAGTTCTTACACTTTGCAACTACACATGCAATTAACACACAGCAATAAACTCCAGCACATATTGCATATTGCGCTGGAGTTTATTGCTTCCAGGCACCGTGTTTGAACATATGCCCAGGACTGCAGCACATTGAGCTGGGTCAGAGCCGCCCCACTGGCAGGGGGCCCAGGGAGTCAGACTGCTAGCCCAGAGCTGCTCTGACCTGGCTCAATATACTGCAGAGGGGCTGGCTGGGGCACGAGGGTGCTCTAGCGTGAGGCTAGTCGGTAGGCAGCCCCCACACTGAAGCACCCTCATGCTCTAGCCAGCTGGATCAGTGTCTACCCATGCGTTGCTCTGCATGAAAAAACTCAGCAGCAGGATAGTGCTTGTATTTACACGTACTAACCTGACTCACGAGTTTATTAGTTTCTTGTGGCCTAATAGGGCTGCACATGTAGATGCTGAGAAATTTACTGCAGAGCTAATCAGGCAACTTCACAGTAAATGTCACAGTAAATATATAGTAAATATATTCTGCACAAAGATACTACACAAGCTTTCCATAGACCTCAAAAGGATGTTTATTCATGCAGTTTATATCTGATACAAAGGCTCCATGCATCTCAGAAGCTCCTGGTTGGCAAAGAGTCTAAAGTTATACGGTTTGCTGAAATCACTCTGGAGCTTAAGTTCAGAGATCTTGTCAGTAATTTTTTTTTTAATGGCATTTAGACTTCTGAGCCACATCAGCACTCTTGAAATTTTATCCATCTAACTCACATTCATCAATTGTTTTACTCATATTTATTCTATCTCACCATGCAAAAAAGGAAGCTAGACTGTCACTGGCTAGAGGTAGTGTAAGCAACCTGCCCTGGTTTTCAGGAGGTTGGAAGAATGACCTAATGCTTCTTCTGTAGTGAAAACATGCCTACCTAACCCTGTCAGATTTCTCATCTTAAATTATCGGTGAAAACACTGTCAAAGAAATTAAAAAATGGGAGTAAACTGCCTACTGTCCATGTTTTTTAAAGGGAGAATTGAAATCTTGAAATTAACCTGGCCTGCATACTTATTGTCATTTATGTTCCTCCACAATAGCACCTCAAAAATTCTGAAGAAATAATGGCACGATCTCAGCGCCACACATTATTCTACCTTCATTTCTTTCTTCAAAATAAATCACTTCTGGAGTCCCTGGAACTATTTAAACAATAAGATAGGAAATATTATAATAAATAGATATCTATTAAATTTAATAAAGGATGGCTCCATGGAAATATTCCTCATAATAAATAAAGATTTGATATGTCACATGTTAGCTATTAATGTCAAACAGTCATCCATTCTGTACTTACATAGAGTATAGAATGAGTTACCATTTGTCCAATTTAATCTCAATAATTAGATCCTACCTTTATCACCAACCTACTAGTGTTCTTTGAGGGTGTCAACAAGTAGATAGATCAGAATGATCCAGTTGCCATGGTATATCTGAACTTCCAAAAAGCCTTTGGCAAGGTTGCCCATCAGAAACTGTTAATGAAGTTAGTAGCTATGTGAGTACAGGGAAAATCCATCTGTAAATTAGAAATTGACTTAAAGATAGGAAGCAAAGAGTATAATTGGTCAGTTTTTGGGATGGAAGCAAGGAAAGATCAAGGTCCGTTAGTGAGCTATATTGGGACCAATGCTGTTTAACATATTTATAAATGAATTTGTAAAGGGGGTGAGTAGCGAGGTGGTCAAATTTGCAAAGGACACAAATTTATTTAAAGTGGTAAAGGCCCAGGTAGACTGTGAGAAACTACAGAAAGAGGTGTTGTTTGAGAGACTGGGCAACTAAATATCAAATGACATTCAATGCAGATTAGTGTAAAGTAATACACGTGGGCAAAACTAGCCCAAACTATACTTACACTATGATGGGATCTACTTTAGCTGTTCCCACACAGGAAAGATCTGGGAGTCACTGGGTGCATCTACACAAGACACTTTACTGTGGAGTTGACTAATTAGCTTTGCAGTCTATATGTGCAGTGCTATAAGGTGGAGTAAACTAAATAACTCCACCATAGGATAGTACTGTCCCAAACAAGTACTATCCTATGCTGGAATTGTTTACTTTGCTACAACATACATGTAGATGGTGACTGTGACTAGCTGTGGCATGAAGGTGCAACAGTGTAGGGGCTGCTATCTGGCTAGCTGCACACTGGAGCACCCTTGTGCCCAACCAGCCCCTCTGCAGCATGTGGAGCTAGGGCAGAGCAGCTCTGGGCTGACAGGCTGACCCCCTGGGCCTCCTGCCAGCTGGAGCTGTGCTGAGCTGCCCTGCTGTCCTGGCTCAGTTTACTGAGGTCCTGGGTACATGTGTAAATGCTGTGCCTGGGAGCAATAAACTCTTGTGCCAACTCCCACAGCACCCATACCCATTCCCATGGAATTGTACATATCCAGCTTTTCTAAATGGTCCCTAACCTGTTCTTTCACTGCTGTTGGCTGTTCATCTCTCTAAACTGTGCTGCCAGGTGCATTAGCTGACCTAGCCTATGATGACTAAGGTAAAAAAAGGCATTGAGTACTTCAGCTTTGCCCACATCATCTGTCACTGTGTTGTCACCCCCATTCAGTAAAGGTCCCACACTTCCTCTGATCTTCTTCTTGTTGCTAACATACTTGTAGAAAACCTTCTTGTTACCCTTCATGTCCCTTGCTAGCTGTAACCCCAGTTGCACTTTGGGCTTCCTGATTTCATCTCTGCATGCCCAAGCAATACTCTGTACTTCTCCCTAGTTGTTTGTCCAAGTTTCCACTTTTTGTAAGGTTTTTTGTGTTTTAGGTTTCTAAGTCTCAAGCTGGTCTTCTGCCATACTGGCTAGTGTTCCTGTGTATCAGATGAGGATGAGGATTCATTGTTTCAAATGTTGTACAAAGTTCCTGCCCTAAAGAGTTTACAATTAGATTGAAATGAAATGCAAGTGTCAAATAGGAAAGAATTCAGGAGTTGAGGAACTCTATAAATAATTACTTCAAACACTTGTGTGGCCTACCTAAAAAGATGTGCATATAGCTTGAGGGCTATGAATATTTTAGGCACATAAAGCATTTATATACCTTCTTCAGGAGTAGGGTAGGCATGCTTTAATAGAGCAGATCTGAGAACATCTCTAATTAAAGCACCCATGCACAGTACCTCATGTATCAGCATTCCTGTGCTTCCAAATGACAGTAGAGATGCTTGATCATGGAATGAGCTTTAGATCAAATGCCCCCTTTGCCCATTTGAAGTGTGGGGACACTGATACATGAGACATGGAAGGCTTCTGGAGTGTGGTAACTGACACACCCTAGCAGACTCTATTAATTGAGCGGCCTCCCTCCTTACATTACTCCATTGCATAGTCATGCATAGCGACTTTGAAGTAAAAGATCCTTACCTCTGGCTATTACATTGTGGCAATGGACTGGTTGTGCCTGCCACTTTAAGACCATGAGGCAGGCTGTGGAGCAGCCGGCAGGTAAGTACAGACCCACTTAGGTAGTCACGTGATGGTGGAAAGCTGCCTGATTAGAGGAAGCTGGGAAGACAGAGAATAAGCCAAGGCCCTGGGAGCAGGGCTGGCAGTTACATCTAGGGAGTTGGAGGAATAACATCACCTGGCCTGAGGACTACAGTTCCTATAACACGTGGATGTTGAGGTAGAAACTATGGGGATGGAGAAGGTTCCTTATGGCTCTGGGGAAGACCTGAAACTGCACCCTGCTGAGGTTGGTTGATGTGGTGGGACTGCCTATGGCAGGGTAGCCCCCAGGAAATGTCACACCTGTGCCTCCCCAATGAAAGGTGAGGATGGGGTGTCTGAAAGCCTCAGCCCCCCCCCCCCACAGAAGGGAAAGGCTTGGGGCCAAGGTCCAGTGGAAGAAACCTGAGACCTGAGGGGCCAAGGTTCCCTGGGAGGTACTTGAGGCCAATAAAGATAAAAGTATGGCCCAGAGAGGGGTCAGATTATAGGCTCAGTGAGGGTTTGGGGAATGTAGTTGAAGCAGTCAGAGTATAGGCCCAGAGAGAGGTTGGAGTGCAGCCCAGTTAGGGGTTAGGGGTCAGAGGAGTGATCTGGTGAAGGGCCAAGGGGCCAAGGCCCACCAAGTGGGGCCTGAAGCATGAGTGGGCCAGAAGCTGAATGCATTTGAGTAAGAGGCTGAGGGAGTAGTGGATTTGGATGCCATATGTGAGACATGGGATATGGCGTAGGGGCGGTTCAGAGCTGTGTATTTGGCCCAGGACCGCATATGGGGAAGGCTCCTGCATGACATGTATCCATTTTATATCAAAGGCAGGGCAGGTGAGAGCAGGGTAGACTGCCTTAAGCAGGTGTGTGTGTGTGTGGGGGGGGTGGCACTAATCTTTTTGGGTCCCTGGGAATGCTTCACCATTACCTCTAATTTACCCATGCTTCTCATTTTACCATCAACTAGCTGTGTCAAGTAGACTTGTCAGTTTTGAATACACTTCATTTTTTAGTCAAACAGGGACCTATGTTTCTATTAAGGGGTAATTTGATTCTTGGCTATATTAGTGGAAGATAATTAAGTATAAGGACAGAAGCTATGTATCTCTCTGTTGGTGATGATGCAATGATTTTTTGAATACTGTGTTCACTTCTGCTGCCCATATTCAAGAAGGATGTTTACAAATTAGAGGATGTTCAGAGAAGACCCATAAGAGTGATTTAAAGAGAAACCCACTATATTGAGGAAAATCTGAGGTAGCTTAGTCTACTCAATTTAACAACTAGAAGGTTAAAGGGCATTTTAACATACAAGCACTTGTTTGATACTTACACTGAAGACAAATTATGTCTAGAAGACAAAATACAACAAAATCCAATGGCTGGAAGTAAAACTAAATAAATTTAGTTTAGAAAAAAAGTGCAAAGTTTAAGAGTTAAGGCTTTTTATTGGAACTATTTACCAAGTACTGGAAAAGTTTAAATTAAGAATAGATGTTTTTCTAAAAGATGTACTGTAGCTCAAATGGGAATTAATTCCAGGTAGTATATGGCCTATATTACACAAGAATATAGATTATTCTTTATATAACCTATATAAAGGGGCAGATTAGATGATCCCATTGGTTTCCTAATCTATTAAACTATTCAATTTTTTTTTCAATTCAGTAGCAGTAATACAGCAAGCTATACATATATTGCCAAAGTGTAAAAAAAGAAGCACATCCCATCAGGTGTCTTTCACAGGTATGGACAATATGTCCAGAATGAAGATTCACACTGTGGATTTTGCTCTTCTGTGTCTATTTGCCATTTGTGTCCATTACTGAATCAGTGGCACAATATCATTTTTGCTGTCTTGATCCTGTCTGTAAGTCAAAAGCAGGACTTTCCTTACTGTTTTTATGACAATTCTTTTATGATTATTAGTGATTCAAGAAAATATTTTCCATTAATATTTTTGTCATATAATTTTGGTTGAACGTTACGAATAGATATATATTATTGTGGTTTAGATATAATACCCCAAGTTTCTAGGTGGTGGTACATAGGAAAGAGAAACACTCTAGAAATAAAGTTAGTTATGATAAAATTTCACTCAGCACCACTAGATACCATATTTTTACAGGATGAAATATAGATGGGAATGTGGCTTAGTGCAGAACAGACATCTTCATTGTCCAGTGTACACCTACTGTAAATAAAGACCTTAATAGATTTTAGGTCTCAGATTTTAGGCAGCTAGCCTCACAAAATCAGCAACTAGTCACAGATATAGCACATCTTGTATAATTCTTTGGTTTTATCTCACTTTTTGAGATGAAAAAGTGTCCTATCCCCAGCTGCATGCTGTTACGGTCCCATGCTGTCATGGCCCCACAATCCTGGGGTCTTCATGAAGGCTGCTGCAAAATGGAGTCTGGCTGTCGGATGGGTCATGTGCCATTTTGCCCTCCCTGTTCTACTCCCTATTCTGACTTTTAATAGAATACTGAAGGAAGTTCAAAATCCCAATCCTTGTTTTCAAGGCACTCAATAGTGTAGCCCAGGTTATTTTAAAGATTGACTACAGCTCCAAAGAATGGGGCTGGCATTTCTAGTCCTCAGGAACAGTGGAACTTTTGATCAAAAAAGTAAAGTACATCTATGAAGAATACAGTTTTCTTTGGTACTGGTTCCAGGTTGTAGTATGGAACCTCTATGAGTATGAAGGGCCTTCAAAATCTTTCCTATCTTCAGATCTAAGTCTAAGACACACTTCTTTGAACTTCATTCTCCAATAAGTAGGAGATGGGAGGAACGGGATGTACGTACACATCTGTTGCCTAGCTGGCCACACCCACATGAGGCTTTGACTAGCCTTAGCCTAGTTAATGATTTCAACTGGCCACCGGTTGGGCCTCCTGATTGGTTGCTGAGAGAGCAGCCTTAGTTCTACCTGTGGTAGGGAGTTCTTTTGAAGGTTTGCCCTAGTAAGACTCTGATCCTGTCCTCCTGACTTACTTTGACCTCTGACTGTGCTGGAACTCTGGCTTTTTAGATATTCTACTTGGATCTGCTAGCTTCTCTTTGTTCTTGTTTCACTTTGATTCTAGTTTTCACTCCTCCTATACTCTGATTCTGGCTTTGAAACTTGGGTACCTGGGCTTGGCTTTAGCTCCTGATTCTAGTTCTGGCTCCTGGTGTACCATGACTTCAGTTCTGTCTCCTGGCTTGTTTTGACTTTGGCACTAACTTTTGACTCTTGAACCTTGACTTGTCCTATGATTTGCAGGCCAATCTGTCCCTGCACTTCTCTTTGGATTTGGTAACTTGGTCTCTGATTCCTGACCTCCCTGACCTGGCTTGTGGTTTGGCTGCTGCCCTTCTCCAGCAGCCTAACCATTTGGCAAGACTGCCCATGACTGGATCCTTACAATCATAAGACTTTTATTTTTGCTGGTGGGGGAAAGGCCGGGGTGGGAGGGGGTGCTAAGATGATGGACATGTGGAAAGTGTTATGCATTTCAGGTGACAGCCCCCTTCCCAAGGGGACCCCCACATACTTGGCACCTTTGCTTACAGTGTCTCTTTTTCTCATTATTTCTCATACACTTCCCACACCAAACCAGTTGTTCTTCTTGTTTACTAGCTCACTGGGCATGTCTACATGTGCAATTAATGTGGCTGAATAAAATCCAGTGCAATTTGAACTGGAGTAAGCTAATCCAAATGTCACCATCTACACATGCGTTTAAGCACAGTAATTTACTCCACTGTCAGATACTACCCATGTCTGATAGGACTGTTCTACACCAGAGTAAATTAATCTACTGGACCGTAATTGTGGCTTATGTGTAAACAGTGATACTTTACTGTGTGCAATAAATTAGTCTACTGTGCAGTAAAGTGTATGTATAGATGTGCCCATTCTTAGTTTCTCTGCTGTCAAATTTATTTGTTACCTTGAGTGGGATTGAAATAACCTTAACACCACTGATGTACGTGAGAGTTAAAGATGTGCAGCAGCTCATAGCTGACATTTGACAGATCTTGTTTTGGGGCCATATGGCACACCAGCTAAGCAGGTTTATACTCAGACATTTAACACATTAAGGCATAATGTAGTAATATCTGCTTATCAGCTTTATATGGACTCTTCTAAACTCACAACAGTAAATCTTTAAACCCTACTGTATCATGCACTCTATGCATATCAAGTATGTAGCAGCAAAAATCTTTTGAATATTTTAAACTGTTTTAAATGTTGTTGGGATTTTTTTTTTGGATGTCTCCTATGCCTATAATGCCAGATAACTTAGTAACTATGGGTAACTTTTAAAGTAAAATGGGAGTTTTGCTATAAACATCAGTGCAATCCAGATTTCCCTGTGTGAGTTCAGCTATATAGTGTTGAGAAGAGAGGAAATTTTTGGCACATTTTACAAATAGAATTTCTAAAAATATCTCAGTTTTCAGCTTCACCATTTCTGGCCATTCCAATGTTCAAGGGAAAATTATGTCCAGTGAGGTGTACAACTCCAGAGGTACAAAGCAAAAACTAGATGCAAACAGATAAAATAAAAGCTTGTATATCCCTTTTTTTTAGGGTTGCAAGATACTGAGGTCTGAAATTTGACATTTATGTTTTGAAAAGATGTACCTTATCTTGAAGTAAAATCTTCACCTTGGGTGTGTCTACACTGTGATTAATGTGTACAGATAAACACTGGAGCTTACTGCTTTGGAGATTTTTACTCATTGGCATGCCATTTGAATGTGCATCCTGGAGAAAAAACTCCAGAATATATTGCTCTGGAGTTTATTCATGTGCAGGACAGACAGCTCAGTTGGAGAAACCTGAGCTGGCAGGGAACCTGGGGGGGTCAGCCTGCCAGCCAAGGGCTGTTCCAACTGGTTTCCGTGTGCTCTGACTGGCTAGCCCCGCAATGCAGCACCCTGTGACCCAGCCAACTGGGGAAGCATGTACACATGCACTGCTGTGCCCTAAGAAACTCTGCCGCGGGGTAGTACTTGTATTTACAAATACCACCCTACTGTAGAATTTGTGTCATGCAACCTAGTAAGGGTAGATGTGTAGATGCCAAGATGTTTACTGTGCAGTTAATTACTTGAGTGCACATTAAACATCTCATGTAGATGTGCCCCTTGAATCCTGGGTAGGGTGAGTTTTATGAAAACATAGAAAGATTTGAAGAAATTACATTTGTGGCAGGTTGTTTTTGGTTTGAATGGCAGCTGTTTGTACCTGTCCAGAGTTTTAGGATTTGAGAAGGTCCTGGAGCAGTTACATACCTTTTGTAGTCATTTTTTTCCCAGAGAAGAACTGAACTTTGAATATTTCAACTTCTTGATGACACATTTATTTATCATTAATGTATTTTACATGTTTTCTTATTACTGTTTAATACTGATGTCAGTACTAACCCATAATATAGGTGCAAACATCTGTTGTTTACTCTGAAATGACTAGCTTCTATATATAAAAATTCCACATTCAAAATAAATAATAAAACACCCTAATGCAACAATAATAATAAAAAAATTCTGACTTCAAAAAATCTGAAATGTATTGGTACCTTTAAAAAAGAAAAGAGAACATAGTTCCATACACTTAACATTGACTCACACAGGAATTAATTTTACTAAGTTTCAAAGGTTTCCTAGTTCTGCTTTTTGTAATGCAACAGTGAACTCAAGTTCAGCAAGCACATTTGCTAAATACTTGTTGCTGCTCCAGTAACACAGTTTTAGTCAGATATATCTAATACCTGATCTATTAAAATAATTGTATTATATCTCTCAGTAAGATATGAGGCTTCAGGGACAGATTCAAATTTATAATCCACTGATAAAACATTTTATTATTAATTGTCTTCTTATTGCATGTTTTATTTTACTGCCTTATTCAGTATTCTATTTGGACAACATTATGAGACTATTTAATTCTTAACAACCTATCACGATTTTCTTATCAACATCTTCGGATAGACACCTATCAACAAGTAGTTCCTATGGCCAATAAATGACTCTCACACTTGGCTATTTTGGTTTTTATATTCAAACAGCTAGTGGAGACTTTTTTGAAACAGCTAGTGGAAATTTTCCAATCACAGGCCCTGGTTTTCATGGGGGACTTCAATCACCCTGACATCTGCTGGAAGGGCAATTCCACAGTGCACAGGCAATCCAGGAAGTTTTTAAAAGAGTGTTGGGGACAACTTTTCAGTGCAAGTGTTGGAGAGACAAACTAGGGGCCATGTTGTTCTTGACCTGCTGCTCACAAATGGGGAAGAACTTGTGGGGAACGTAAACATGAATGGCAACTTGGATAGCAGTTACCATGAGATGACTGAGTTCATGATCTTGAGGAAAGGAAGGAAAGAGAGCAGCAGAGTAAGGACCCCGGACTTCAGAAAAGCAGACTTTGACTCTCTCAGGGAACTGGTGGGCAGGATCCCCTGGGCAGCCAATCTAAGGAGGAAAGGAATCCAGGAAAGTTGGTTGTATTTTTAAAAACCTTATTGAGAGCACAGGAATGAACTATCCCAATGCACAGGAAGACTAGCAAGTGTGCCAGAAGACTAGCTTGGGAACAGCATGGGAACTTAGCAGGGAACTCTTCAGTGAGTAAAACACAAAAAGGAGGCTTACAAGAAGTGGAAACTTGGGCAGATGACTAGGGAAGAGTATAAGAGTATTGCTCAAGCATGCAGAGATGAAATCAGGAAGACAAAAGCACAGCTGGAGTTGCAGCTAACAAGCGATATGAAGGGCACCAAGAAGGGGTTCTACGAGTATGTCAGCAACAAGAGGAAGATCAGAGGAAATGTGGGTCTCTTACTGAATGGGGGAGGCAACCTAGTGACATGATGTCTCAAAGGCTAAAGTACTTAATGCCTTTTTTACCTCAGTCTTCACAGGCAAGGTCAGCTCCTAGAATAGTGCAGCTGGCAACACAGTTTGGGGAGAAGATGGGCAGCCAACAGTGGTGAAAGAGAAGGTTAGGGACTATTTAGAAAAGCTGGAGTCCATGGGGCCAGATGGGATGCACCTGATGGTGCTGAGAAAGTTGGCCAATGTGATTGCAGAGCTGCTGGCCATTATCTTAAAAAACTTGTGATGTTTGGGAGAGGTCCCAGTTGATTGGAAAAGGGATATATAGTGCCCAATTTTAAGATAGGGAAGTGGGAAGAGGGGGAGATGTGAGGAACTACAGACGAGTCAGTCTCATCTAATTCCTGAAAAAAGCATGGAGTAGGTACTTAAGGAATCCATTTTCAAGCACTTTACTGAGAATAAGGTAATTAGGAAAAGTCAGCATGGATTCACTAGGGGCAAGTCATGCTCAACCAACCTGATTGCCTTTTATGATGAAATGACTGTAGAGCAGCAGACAATGATATACCTTGACTTCAGCAAGGCTTTTGATACAGTCTCCCACAATATTTTTGCAAGCAAGCTTAGGAAATATGGGCTGGATGAAGGGACTGAAAGGTGGAAAGAAAACTGGCTGAATTATTGGGCTCAAAGGGTAGTGGCTCAATGGCTCAATGTCTAGTTGGCACCTGGTATCAAGTCGAGTTCACCAGGTATTGGTTCTGGAGCTGGTTTGTTCAGTATTTTCATCAACATCCAGGAAGATAGGATGTAGTGCACCCTCAGTAAATTTTCAGGTGACACCAAGCTGTGCGTAATAGTTGATATACTGGAAGGTAGGGCTAGGATTCAGAAAGACCTAGACAAATTGAAGGAGTGGACCAAAGGGAATCTCATGAGGTTCAATAAGTATAAATGCAAAACTCTGCTCTTAGGATGGAACAATCACATTTACTGGTACAGGCTGGGAACTAATTGGCTAAGCAGCTCTGTAGAAAAGGACCTGGGGGTTACAGTGGACAATAAGCCGAATATGAGCCAATAGCATGCCCTTGCTGCAAATAAGGATAATGTCATACTGGGCTACATTAGTAGGAGCATTTCCAGCAGATCACAGGAAGTGATTCTTCCTCTATTTGTCCCTTGAGAGGCCACATCTGGAGTGCTGTGTCCAGTTTTGGGCCCCCCACTACCAAAAGGATGAAGACAAATTGGAAAGAGTCCAGTGGAGGGCAACAAAAATGGTTAGGGAGCTGGGGCACATGAATTATGAGGAGAAGCTAAGGGCTGGGTTTATTTAGTGTGGGGAAGAGGAGAATGAGAGGGGATTTAATAGCAGCCTTCAACTACCTGGAGGGTGCTTATAAAGAGGATGGAGCTAGAATGGTGGCAGATGACAGAACAAGAATCAATGGTCTCAAATTGCAGCAAGGGAGTTTAGGTTAGATATTAGGAAAAACTTTCTTACTGGAAGGGTAGTAAAGCACTAGAACAGGCTACCCAGAGAGGTTGTGGAATCTCCATCCTTGGAAGCTTTTAAGACCCAGACAGATAAAGCCTTGGCTGGCATAATATAGCTGCAGATGGTTCCACTTGGAGTAGGGGGTTGGACTAGATGATCTCCCTTCCAACCCTAATTTCCTATGGTTCTATTTTAAAAAAAAATACAGATTCTATACCAGATAACAAAGATGGATTTGTAACATTGCAATATGCATAAGAGATGTTCATGTCTTTCTATCTGCATATTACTCATGACTGCCTACAAATTATAACTGATCTACATTCATTTTTTTCTTTTGAATAAAGTGTGCTTCTTGTGTAAAAAGTACTCTTTTCCTTCAATATTACTGCATATTTTTGTTGATTACAGCATAGTTTGTACCACTGCATGTGAGCTTGCAACAGCTTTTGTGCTCACAAATTGACATTTTAAGAAGCATGGCATTCATTTAATATGGTGTTGCAGTGATAAACTTTTAGTCCCATGCTTTTTTTGTATTGAGCAGAATCAGAAGTGCTTCAGTAGAAGCAGAAGAATGCTATTTTAAATGTTTCTAAGAAGTACTATGTTGCACTGATGATATTTCATCTTGATCTGGCATCATCCATGCCTCCGTCTTTCAAGAAGAGAAGGAGGACATCTGGGAGTGAATGAAGGCCAATTCTTCAACTAACCCAAAATTCTTTATGTATTCAGTGAGACAGAGATATTTCTAGTTCTGTTGAAATATGATGGCATTGCCATTTCTTGACAGCTATATACTCAACGGGTATGAAGTTGTATGACAAAGGGCATAGTGTATTGACATATCTGTACTTGTGCTTTATAGGAGTAAACTGCAAAACACAAAAAGAAAGATTTTATAGCTGCACTGGAATAACAGTAGAAATGTTGCCCCTAAATAGCTTAAGATGAGTAAACAGGGACCCATTATACATTAATATTTTTCTCATCTCATCTGTAGCCTATTCTCTGCCATATATAATGTCTGCATTAGCATATAACCAACATGAAGAGAATACAATGAGGGCAGTTCAGTTTTACATAAAGGTAGTTTTGCTAGACTGTGGGTGCATCCACATGTGCTATTAATATGCCCAAATAAACTCCTGTATAGTTCACACTGGGATTTATTGCTCCTGGGTGCAGCATTTATGCATGCACCCGGAACCACAGTACATTGAGCTGGAGTGGCACAGTCCTGGCTGGAAGGGGGCACTGGGGGTCAGCCTGCCAGCTTTGAGCTGCTCTGCCTCAGCTCAGTGTGCTGCAGAGGGGCTAGCTGGGTCATGAGGGTGCTACAGTGTGGGTCTATCTGGCAGGCAGCCCCTGTACTGAAGCACCCTTGTGCTGCAGCCAGCCCCAGTCACTGTCTCCACGTGGGTTGCAGCGCACTAAATAACTACACCAGAGGTTATTACTAGCATCGGGTAGTGCTGTCCTATGGTAGAGTGAGTTAATTTACTCTGGCCTAATAACAATTCATGTGTAGACAGTTGTTGGGGTAGCAATATGGATTTTGGGGAGCACTGAGTATGCAGCTGAATGAAGGTCTTTTCCTGTGACTCAGCAAAAACTGCTGGTCACAAGGCTGGATAATGTATTAAAAGTAACCTCAGCAAAAGTCACGAGTCACAAGGCTGGATGATATATTAAAAGCAACTAACTTTGCTAATGCTTAAGTAAGCGGATTCTTAACAAAAGGATAGGGTGCAAAGTGCATGGTGTGTTGTGTAAAAATAGGATATGGACCAATGGCTATTGTTAGGGGACAAAGCAGAAGTTCAGCCTTGGAGATGGTGCTGAAGTCAGCAAGAAACTAAAAAGAACCAGCAAAAAACCACAACTGGTTGGGAGAAGATGGGGGTAAAAGTCTTATGCATGCGCTTTTAGCAGAGAAGCATGTAAATGAAGAAAATGCATAGTCAATACCATGCTAATGAAGCAAACAGTAAACAGAGGCAGAGTTTGAGATGGGAGGAGAAATGGGTGGACCCAAAGGAGGGATGGGGGCAGAGTGAATGTTAATGAGTATGAACCAAGGTGTATGAACTAATGTGGAAAAAACTATTGTTTGGGCCAGCTGCCGGGTTTGTTGGTTTTTTGGGAGCTAGTCTAAAGCTGTCTCCATTCTGAATAAAGCTGTTGCAAGCAATGTGTGCTGGTGTTTGCTCCCTGCTTGCTCTGGCTAATGAGTAACAGGATCCATGAGTCATTGAGTCGTCATCTCCCTAGTTGTTGGGTGCCGCATGGAGTCGGGGTCTAACAACAGTGATGCTTTATTATGGAGCTAATTGGTCAACTCTGCAGTCAAGTGCATATGTAGCTGCCCCTTGTATTCATTACTTTTCTCTTTCATATACATGAAGGAGCATGATTATATTCTCATTTACATGAGGCATATACTGGTGTATCTCAGTTGATTTTATTGGACTTAATGGATATGCACCAATGTGAATGAGGGTGGAGGGAAGAAGATCTTTTTAAAGCTAAAGGACAATGTTAGCACAACAGAAAATGGGTCTTCACTAGCCATGAATAATTTTATGCTGGAAACTGAAAGAAGATCATTAACTCTCAGAGAAGTGAGATTTTAGAGAAGCCACAATTGCCTGCAATAGCAGGGGACTAGCTTTGATCACCCAGATGATTCCTTCTAGTCCAGCATTCTGTGGTCCTAGGAGACAGGTCCAGAACATTTTCCTCTGACAATTCCAAAAGAAAATAAATAGGAATTAAAATACACACACTTGCATGTATATTAAGATATTACAGTAATTTTGCTTAAAATTATTGGGGAGAGAGACTTGGGGGTCATAACTGACCACAAGATGAATATGAGCCACCAGCGCAATGCCACAGCTGGCAAAGCAAATAAAACCCTGGCTTGCATCAACCAGTGCATCTCAAGCAAGACCCAAGATGTCATCCTCCTGCCTTATTCGGCTTTCGTGAAGCTCAGCTAGAGTACTGCATCCAGTTCTGGGCTTTAAAAAGGACGTAGAGAAGCTTGAGAGAGTCTAGAGGAGAGTCACATGTATGATCAGAGGTCAAGAGAGCAGGGCTTACAGGGAGAAACGAAGAGGCATGGGACTCCTCAGCTTGGAGAAGGATAGGCCTAGGGGGGACTTGGTGGCAGCCAGGGAGGTACATCAGGGATGTATATCAGGGGTGTACATCAGGACCTGGGAAAACGTCTATTCACCAGGGCACCCCAAGGGAAGATCATTTTAGACTGGACATAAGGAAAAACTTCTTTACTGTCTGAGTCTCTAGAGTCTGGAATAGACTCTAGTAGTGCAAGTACTTACTCTGGACATGTTCAAGAAGTGCTTGGATGCTTATCTTGCTGGGGTCATCTGACCCCAGCTGACTTCCTGTCCTTTGGGCAGAGGGCTGGACCCGATCATCTCACAAGGTCCCTTCCAGCCCTAATGTCTATGAAATCTATTAAATTAAATTAAAATGAAACTAAATTACTACTGATCTCTATAAAACTGTCCCTTCACACTACTATGTTTAACTATTTTTTTTCCTTTAAGTTAATGGAAAAAAAAGTTTTGATACCTCTTTTACTTTTAAAAACATATTTCTATAACCTATAGTAATATCCAAATAATCTATGCTTTATAATTAAGATAAATGTATAATATTCTTTTTTAAAGGATTCATGACATAACATGTATATTTTCTATAATGGGGTTTAATAAAATATCCTTGTTTAGAGGTGCAATGTCAGGCAATGCTAGATATATTATAAAATATTGGTGGTATGCATTAGCTGGATGGTAAGGAAGTATAAATTATTGTTTAAAAAGTTGTATTAAGTGATTTATATTTGTGAATAAAACCCAGTGTGTTTTTCCCCCCTAGCAATATAGAATAATAGATTTAATCTGTTAAATTTCATAGATTTACCCATTTATCCATTATAAACATTTGGTCTGACCTTGTGTCTAATGCAGCACAAGTTTCATGCAGCAATTCTTTTACTAACCCAATAATGTGTGGAACTAGAAGGTATATTTTAGAAAGACTTTGATTTTGATTTAAGAGTTCTTGTGATTAAGAATTTACCATATAATTTATAATATGTACCAATGATTAATTATGCTAACTGCCAAAATTTTACATTTCATTTCCAATTTGGACTTCAGCTTCTAGCCACTGGTTCTTGATTCTCCTTTGTCTGATGGATTAATGAATTATTTGAGATCTTTTCCTGGTATAGGTACTTATAAAGATAACTTTGAATGTTTATCCTAAATAATACCAACATCTAAACCTTTGTCATCATTTTCAGACTCTCAGCTTCTGATGGAAGAAAGGGCAGAAGCAGCTCTGTATTTGTGATATGATGTCTGGAATATCTTTAAAGGCTTCTTTCTGTATTCCAGAAGCTAAAAAGCAAAGGCTTAAATCCTTCCTAACTGCAAACTCCTTAGTAGATTTTAACTGGTAGAATATTATGACTTCTTCTGTCTTATGTTTGTAATTTTGCTGCTAGGTACCTTGGCTTTACAATAGAATGTGTGTGCATGGAATGCAGCATGAGATAAGGTATAATGATGCTGAAAACTGACAAAATGACATACTAATGAACATGAACAAATGTGTTAAATTCTTTGTTAATGATTTCATTATCTATTACATCAGCTCTCTGTATCTGGATATGAATCAGTCGTGTGCTACAAATTCTGCTAAATAATAAAAATAAACACACACATATGGTTTCCTACAGGTTCCTTAGTAATGAAAGTTATGAATTTTTCGTATTGTAGAAATAGGAGTTCAATGTTGCATGGAAGCCAGAAAAACATTGTGAATGGAGAAGAAGACCATAGCATGACTGGTATTGTTTAGAGATGATGTGCTTATGAAGGTGCAGGGGATAAGTAAAATGAATGATCTCTCAGGTGACTGTCAAAAAAGTAGTACCTATTGTCTGTCAAGCACATGATAGTGTTGAGATACTTGACCGCACTCTTTTTTTGTTTCTTTATAGATAACTCTTCCTGCAACTAGCCCCACTGGACTTCTCCTCTTTTCCTACTCTCCAGTTACTGCAAACATTCAGTCATGGAAGCCTCCTACCTGAATAAGCAGGGCAAGAAGACTTTCTATAACTTCACTGCTTACCTTCACAGCATAAATTAGCCCCTATTTACAAAGAAAAAAATCTCAATTTGTTTGCTAAAATTATTTTTAAAAGATCTGGTGTTAGTATGACTCTTCAGTTGTTCATGTGTGTTAAGTAACTCTGTGCAATTGGAAATGTGGTGATTTTCCTTTGAAACCTGCATGTATATTTCACTCAACATTTAAGGGAAAATGCCTGTGTTCTTTATATCAACTGAGGACTTATTTCAGAGTTTGGGCTAACAATATACTTCAAACACTACAGTTCACAATCTATAATAGTTTATTTTGTTGTTTGTATCTCCTGATCCCTGACTATATTCCTACTTAAGAGAGAGGACAAAAATAGCACAGGTAGGCTGGCCATTTGTGACAGTCATCTTGTAGAAATTTGGGGTGGAAAGACTCATTAAATCACATTGCATCTGTGAGGGGGTCAAGGCCCCAGGGGGCCAGGGTCGGGCGGGGAACGCCGGAGTTCCGCCCAACTTCCGGGGCCCGACCCGGAAGTGTGGCCAGGGGCCTAGCATTTTCCGGAACTTGAACCGGGCCGGACCGGGACTGGCCCGGGAGAATAAAAGGAGCCCACCTACCCCAAGCAGAGGAGGACGGAGGCTCCAGCCGGAGCCTGAGCCGGGAGCTGCAGAGCCGGGAGCCACGTGGCAGGAGCCGGCGGC
>NW_017728947.1:66675216-66688004 GCF_001723895.1 Crocodylus porosus | reverse complement strand
GGCACCTGGCCGGGCCAGGTACCGTAAGGACTCCTAAAGGGGTCCTGCAGTGTGAGGGCGGTACCCCACTGCAGGACTGGTACACGGACAAGGGAGCTCTCCTGACGGAGGCGAAAACCCGGAGGACCGGGCGAGGGTGTAGGGGAGGAGGAGCCCTCAGGACCCCTGGACTTTGGAGACGAGGTACCCTATCCGGACCGCCAGCTTCCCCGCACGGCTGAACCCCCATATTACATCAAGTCGTGGCAGGCGAGATCGGCGGAAGCGGGAACGGGCAGTCACGTACCCCCCCCTCCTCTCCAGGGGCCGTTATGGGGATAGGGGGACTCACGTCAGGTGACACACCCCATCCCCTCACAGCATCATAGGAATCACGTGATTCTGGATGAATTTTTGGGAGATGCAGATTGGGGAGGGAGGCTGGCCCACATTGTAAAATGGAACATAAACTTCTGAATTCTAAATCCCATAAGACAAAATACCACAATAGAGGGATGCAATTTGCTTTTTAAAAAAATACATTTTGGCCATTTTCAGCCAACCCCTCCAGCACACACATTTGAGAATGGAAAGGCTTTTTGTTTCAAGACTGAATGTTAAAATGCTTCTGCATTTCCAAATCAACATTTTCCATAATGTTTATAATTGGGATCATTTTTAATTTTAAACTTATTTTCCATATGCTGAAGTAAAACAACATGAGAAACTGAGAATTTTAAATTTCTTGTCCATATTTTTATAAATGTATTTCCTATTCTCAAATATTTTATCCAAACTTGTTGAAGTTACTGATGAATGTACCTGATTACACGAAGCCATTGCAAACCCTTGGCTTTTCCCATGCTTTGTATATAACTTGCACTATATGCAACTCCCACTTTGCCCAGTTGTCCTCAAATATATAAAATGTTTCCATAATAATACTCCCGCTGTTCATTGCACCAAGATGGCTAATATTCCTTCTGCGCCACTATATCACTACTCTTCCTCTATTGGGAACTCTTCCAAATCCACAATCTATTCTCCTACCAAATTATTTCTTCTGCATTACTGCAAAGGTCCTTCTCAGCTTTGGAGTATCATGGGTAGTAACAAGGTCCACCCATGAATAACTTCAATAAGTTTGGATAAAACATTTGAGAATAGGGAATTCCAACTTTTATGAAAATATGGACAAGAAATTAAACATTTTCAGTTGCTCAGGTTGATTTATTTCAGCGTCCTCTTCCCCCCTCCTTTGCCTTGCTCCCTCCAGCCTAGAAGAAGACATGTAAACTGGAAAATCAGCCTCAAATTAGAAGTTAACATATGGTTTTTCCACCACCTCCTTTTTAGAGAGATCTGAACTGTTGTATAACTCTCAGGGTTCATACAGACATTTGGGGAGGTGGGGGGGAAGTTAGATTGCATTAATAATGGCCACCCTATCTCATTTAATTTACCTAGGTGTGGACCTTACACTTGAATCCCTAGTTAAGCCAATCTAAGTGTAAACTATACAGAAGTTCCAGGAAGATTAGATCTGTTATAAATGGCCAACCTGATCTAAGTTAACTCTACCTTTGAGGTAGTTTAACTTTGATCAGGTTGACCATTTTTAGACTGATTTAACAGTTCTGAATTTTTACACACTTCCTAGGATAGCCCCAGGGCTGAAAAAGCCCAGCCACTGTCTCTAGCCCTGGGGCTCCACTGTTCCTACTCCCTCCCTGGCACTGGGTTATTCTTAGCCCCCTGAGCCCTCCTCCTGACCCCCAGATAGAATCATAGAAAGTTAGGGTTGGAAGGAACCTCAGGAGGTCATCTAGTCCTGAGTTGGACCACTCCCAACTAGATTATCCCAGCCAAAGTTTTGTTTAACTAGGTTTTAAAAATTTCCAAGAATGGAGCTTCCACCACCTCTCTAGGTAACCTGTTCCAGTGTTTTATTACTATCCTAGTGAGAAAATTCTTCCTAATACCTAACCTACTTGAGACTGTTGCTTCCTGTTCTGTCATCTGCTATCACTGAGAGCAGTCTAGCTCCATCCACTTTCAAACCCCTCTTCTGCTACTTGAAGGCTGCCATTAAGTCCCCTCTCAGTCTCCTCTTCTCTAAACTAAATAAGCCCAGGTCCCTCAGTCTTCCCTCATAAGTCATGTCCCCCAGTCCCCAAACTATTTTTGTTGCTGTCCGGTGGACTCTCTCCAATTTACCCACATCCTTTCTGCAGTAGGAGGCCCAAAACTGAACACAATACTCTAGATGTGGCTTCACCAGTGCTGAATAGAGGGCAAAAATCACTTCCCTTGACCTACTTGCAAGACACCTACCAATTCATCCCAGTATGTCATTAGCCTTTTTGGCAACAAGAGCACACTGCTGGCTTATATTCACCTTATTGTTCACTGTAATCCCCAGATCCTTTTCTGCAGAGCTGCTGCCCAGCCAGTCATGCATACTGATGCATGGTATTGTTCCATCCTAAGTGCAGGACTTTGCACTTGTCCTCATGAGATTTCTTTTAGCCCAATTCTCCAATTTGTCTAGGTAACTATGAATCCTAGCCTTAACCTCCAGTGTATCTACAACTCCCCCCAGCTTGGAGTCATCTGCAAACCTACTGAGAGTGAACTCTATGCCATTTTTCAGGTTGTTGATGAAGACATTGAACAAAACCAGCTCCAGGACTGACCCCTGGGGCACTCCACTTGATACCAGCTGCCAACTAGACATCAAGTCATTGATTACTGCTCTCTGAGCCTGATGCTCCAGTCAGTTTTCTATCCACCTTATGGTTCACTTGTCCAGCCCATACTTCCTTAGCTGCTTGAGAGAATGTTGTGGGAGACCATATCAAAAGCCTTGCTAAAATCAAGGTATATCACATCCACCAGTCTACAGAGTCGGCCCTGCACTCCCTCAGTCAGCCAGATAAGACTGCCAGCACCCCCTGAGTTTGCCAAACACCGCATCCCGCAAGTGACTCCAAACATCTGATCCCACAAGTTTTACCAGCATTTGCCAGTGCTAGTTCGCAGGGAAGTAAGTCAGGCTGGGAGGAGGGGTGAGCAGGATGGTGGGAGTGGTTCACTGGGAGGTTTGTTTGTCTTGGGGGGGAGGGTTGTGGGGCAAAAAAAGAGTCACTGGTGTGCAAGAGATGAGGGAGAGAGATTCCCCACCCCCGTGGACCCTGCAGGCTTCCAAGACCCCACCAACTTCACACTGATGCCACCTACCTCCCCAATCTTCCCTGCCAAACCTGTCTGCTCCCACATCCCCCAGATTCTCCCCTGGAGACCCTGCCTGCCCCACCTCATCACTCCCATGGAAATTGCTTGCTCTGCTAGCCTTCCTGATCCCCTTAAGCCCCCCCAGCTAGTCCCCCCATCCCAAAGTACCTTAGATTTGGTGGTCTTAGATCAATCTAACTAACCTTCCCCTAACCCCCTTGAATATCTGCATTCACCTTCAGTGTTGGGAAGGCTTTTCCCTACTAGCCAACTATGTTCAACTTAATTACATATCCCTTTGGATCTTCTTAGTAATATATTTTCCTCCTTGGTATTTACATCCTTGAATAATTATAAAAAGTTACTGGGTCCCTTACTTTTTCCATGGGTCAAATAATAAATTATTTCATATGTCAGAAAGGCAATCAATAGTTTATAAGGTTGAGAAAAGTAAAAAAGGGGGATGTTCCCTACTGAAAAAGACAAGTTATTTTAAATTGCAAGGAAAACATAATTATAGATAATTACCACAGATTACATTTTCTACATACATGCACTAATTAAATCACCTATTAGATGATTATTTTTATAGATTTTTACTTTCTTTTTACTTGGTACTGCATACAGCAGTTGTTTGTATTGAAAAATCACAAAACATCCACTAAAATTTCCTTAAGAAATGCTTAATTTTTTACAAGTAGAAATAGATACATCCAAAGGGAGGGAAAAGGCAGTCTCTAGTCATTTCCAGTCTGCTTGCAAGTCAGCAGACTCAGTAAACCCAAGTGTAGGTTAGAACTTAGCTGCAAAAATATATCCTCTTGTTCACTACCAAGATCTTGTAATCAACAGAAACACAGCAGTTGACTTTCCAGCCATCTTGGATTAACCCTCTCCTAACCCAAAACTCCATAAAAAGCATGCATCTATATTAATAACAATGGGAAAGCAAACAGCACAACTACCATTAGGGGTGTACGAAGTGGGCCATATTTGATTTGGATTCGGCCCAGTTCAGGGGACTGTGATTTGATTCATTGATTCAGATCACTGTCATGATTCAATTTGGATGAATCCAAATCAGAAGATTCGATGCCGATTCAGAGAATCAATGATTCAGCCATAGACACAGCTGCAATTTTTTTTCTACATACCTTAAGGTACCAGGCATGGCTTGTGAACACTGATGGTGGGGCACATGAAGCATCTCACAGAAGCGTGGGGGTGGGGGCACATCAAGTGCATGGGGAAACTCCTCCTGTGTTCCCCCATCTCAGCAATTGACCACAGGGAGACCCTGGGTGCCCCCACTCCAGACCCAGGAGATACAAGTCACTGAGCCAGGAGGGTGTGTGTGGGGGATGCCCTGCACGCTCTGTGGCGGACTCAAAAGTGGAAGTGGACCAGAAGTACTTCTGGTTCACTTCCAGGCCTGCCGTCAAGCATGCTGGGGACCCCGCCATGGTCCCATGGGACACTCCATCCACCCCACCATCTCAGCATTCATGAGCTGCCTACATACCTTGAGGTATGTAGAAAAAACTTTAAAGTGGTGTCTGCCTGAATCATTGAATCTCTCTGAATCTCTCCAAGTTGATTTGGAGGGTTCCAATTCAATTCATAGAGATTAAAGGGATTCGATTCAGATTTGGAGATTTGGCTGCTGTATCATGCTGAATCGAATCAGCAACCAAAGCTTCACATAGCCTTAACTACTATCATCCTGAATTTGATCAGTAATGCATGATAAATATATACAATTAAGAGCAGCACCACAAATATAGTTGAATCTACTGCATATGGGGCCAACCTACCAAACATTCCCAGAAAACAATTTTAGCTCTATTACTTATCTGTATGACCACCATTTTTGTGAAGCTGGCCGTGAAGAAAATTTAATATTTTACACCACTTACCTGTGCTTACAATACCCACTAGCAATTGCTGATTGTGCTAATACAAGATAATATAACTAGCCAGTACTGTGATAATTTAAGCACATCAAAACATTTACCTTAGATTTGACATTAGCGCTTAGATTTATAAACTCACTGGAGCAGATTGGCATTCTGTAATACCTTGAATTCTAGGTCTTTGACCTGAAAAGAGATATTGTTACTCAAAATAGATCTTAAAAATTCATAGGCTTTTTGGAGATAACATGGACTTAAGGTAGTGTCTCAACATAAAAGTGTCTAGCTTTATTTTAGTTCTCTCTTTTAACTTTTCAGAAACCATCTTAGTGTTTCAGGAGGTCAGAAGCTTTTTTTTGTAGGTGACTGTAGAAGCACTTTCTTGACAGTCAAATATTTCTCTCTCAGGCTCAAATCTGGAAGCAATAATCAATGTTGTTCTGTTGTATTCTACATAAAATTCAATATATAGTTCTCTGAATCTAATCTGATTGACCTTAATGAGTCTTGGATTAAACTCCTGATATCTCACAGTGAAGATTTTTAGAGATCTCAAAAGCGGTTAGTTGGTCTCTGGTAAAATTCCAGCCGTTTGAAGGTTGCTGTAATTAACACCTTTGGCACATGGGCCAATGCCATTCTAGCAGCTGCCAGTAGCATGGAGGCATGTTGGAACTTCCTTACTCTACAGGAATCCTTAGGTCACAACTAATATAACTTTCCCGGTTCTCTGCACTACTGGAACAGCAAATAGCCAGAATAGTTTTATTGTCTTGCTTTAAAAATATAATTCTTTAAAATCATTGATGCTTAAGCAATAAGTTCTTATTAAAATTAAATTATGTTTGCCACTGAACTAACCTTCTTGTGAAAGAATACTACAACATCCATCTCTTTCAGTTACCTTTATCTATAGACCAGTTTTGCAGACCTAGCAACATGTTAGATTTAGCTCAGTCTATACAAACCATGCAAAAGGTAGTTGCACCTAATCTCACAGGTTTGTCCTTGATTCTGTTTCCTCTCAATGAGATGGATACTACTTTCCTAAAACACCTTACTGTCATTATGATACCTGCAGAGTGATACCACTAACAGACCTGGCTGCTTGTTCCTAAGAAAGAACAGCTGTGCAACAGACTGTCTGAACAGTCCCCATTACAGAATGCAACATGGATCACTGACACAAAGGAAGCACTACACCAGCTGGCTCTCTGTCTCAGTGCATTTCTATTCCTGGATGATTTACCTGTTCTCAGTCCTGTCACCTTAGCATTTATACCATCCAATTAAAAACCAATGTTGCTGGATTTACTCTGCTATAAATTAGCAATTTTATTTATGAGACAAAGCTGGCCACTTTTTTTTTCATTGTGTGATACATGACTTATTTTTAAATTCATAAAAGCTGCTTGATTATTTATTTGTGATATATTTTAGGTCTCTTGTGGAGTTTAGATCAGAAAAATTCTTTTCTAATGTATTCATATGCAGTGATCTAAATTTCCTAATCATAATCATGTCAGCAAAAGTGGAGCTGCTCTTAGGATAACATTTTAGTCTAGAAAATGATTTCCCTTTTAAAATGGATTCAATGGACATGATGACATAAAAAGAAGATGCAAAATTACACACAACAGTTTGCATAATCAAAACAGATATATTTTGTATTCAGGCAAGATTTTTTTTACTACATTAAATGGAAGAAAATAGATCCGTTGGAATACTGTGACTGTTATGGCTGCAAAAGCTGTGGTTGCAGAATTCCAATAGGATTATAGAGAACATGTCCAGAGCCCCCCTAAAGAAGATTCAGTGAAGACAGACTCACAGACAACAAAGAACAAATAGATCTTCTAAACTAGTTGCAGTCCGTTTATTTTAGAAAGATAAGAGTACTTCATTTTGTCTCCTATAAGTAAGGTTAAATTCTGTGAAAGTTTGAAATACCAATGTGTATTCTTTTGTGCCAGAAATATTACTGATCTGCTTTTAAATAAACATGAGTTCAACTGAGATATAATGAATGTACAGCTTTATTCAATAGAAAATACATTTGGACATCTACATACCTGTATTCAGAGCAAAACTTGCACGTGTTATGGAATAATTTCTGAAGTGCTCTGCAGGTGTCTCCTGGAGAGACTGTTGCTCAGGAACAGACAGACTTCAAATTAGCATTTATCTTCCCTAATGAACAATAATCTTGATTCAAGGCATCAAAATAACATATTACAAATGGCTCCAGAAAATATTGTTTGTTTTCAGTGACGATGTGAGAATGACGTTGTGACAATCATGTGGAGATTATTGAATTGAATTGAATTGAAATGAATTGAATTGAATTGAATGTTTACATGTTTTGAATACATCTCTCAGAGTTGGGTAAAAAGTAGTTTTCCTCACCTGAGGCACTCTCAGATTCCAATATTCCCCCCATTTTGCATCAAAGATTTTTCAAAGTATTTTGTGAAAGAGGACAGAGTGACTCTCCAACTCCTGGTGATTAGGAGACTGAGATGCAGGTTCAAGCCTTGACTGTCCCAATCACTCAGGCAGGAGCCACACTTCCTCTTTCTACCAAGGGTCAGAAAGTGATATTTTGATTTAAAAAGTGGCCATTTTTCTTTTAATTAGAATGTTCATCACTGCCCCAGCTTTAGGGGATGCTTTACAGATGCACAATAAAATTCACCCTTAGAAACCTTCCTCTTCATCCTATCCAAGGCACCCCTCAGTCTGCAGGAAAGGGTTCTCTGCCCTTCTACCCATCCATTTGACCTCTAAGTTTTTACTGGTGGCTTGTAGGAAGTATCTCTACAGTACCCCTAGCAGACATAGTTTGTCATGTGATACCATAAAGATAAAAAAAATCCCCAAACTTATGATATTCAGTTGGGCTGTC
Source organism: Crocodylus porosus (assembly GCF_001723895.1). Taxonomy (NCBI): domain Eukaryota; kingdom Metazoa; phylum Chordata; order Crocodylia; family Crocodylidae; genus Crocodylus; species Crocodylus porosus. The sequence goes on along the minus strand of NW_017728947.1, from coordinate 66,679,973 downwards.
CAACTGCTAAGTGACTAGGGGATGAATGCAAACCACAGGACCCCAGAGCTGCATGCTGTGTGGATATCTTCTCCCAGTTCTACTGTACAGGAACCCCCAGGCCTGCACCCATGGGGGGCCCTCTTCCCTACCACTGTGCTATGTGCCCATACCCAAGCCCCAACTCCTGCACTGTGTGCCTGTGCAGGTCTCCCCACACCACCACTGCATTGCATGTCTGCCCCCTTCCCTGCACCATGTGCAATGCATGGCCCCAGGCTCACCCTCAGCTCCCCAGGCCAGGTTGTGCTGTTGAAGTGGGGGCAGGCAGGCAAAGCCAGAGGAGGAATGGGGAGCCTGGAGGCTCTGGCTGCTGTTTCACATGGAGAGATGGAGGGAGCAGCATCTGAGCAGAAACCTGGGAGCCAAAACTTAGCCCCTCATGGGCTCCGTGTGGCCCCCAGGGTACCAACTGGACAGCCCTTCTGTGCAGCAATTGGCAGAGACTGGCAAGTCATGAGAGACCACACATGTGAATGGGCCTTCAGGAAAGTTTTCTATGAAGAATGGCAATGGGTGGGTGTAGAAAATTGGCTCTGGCATTTAACTTTGATTTTTTTATCTGTGGAATCCCCAAAAGTAGAAGCCCTTGGCCCTAATACATAGAAATGAAGTATAGAAAAATTTTAGTCAGTGTGCAGGCATCTGAAAGAATTAAGTTTCCTTACAATGTAACCTGACTTTATCTAATCTATATGCACAGCAGATAACATTCTGTTTCATTCAGGTTCTTATTCCACACCCATCACTAGCACCAAAAAAAAAAAAAGAATTGCAAAACATTTAACTCACCATGATCCCATATTTTGTTACCCTACCTTAGGAAACTGCTATGCAATTTCATCCTTAGGACTGCCAACGAATGTAGCTATGGGCTACTAAAATGCACATCAAATGTCTGGACAGAACTGTGTGGGAGGCAGTACCCTTGTCATCTGGCAAGATATGCAGGTTTTGTTGTATGCTGTTCAGCGTTACAGTCAAGAAAACATTTTCCTTGGATGAAGACGGCACCAGCTTTTACTCCTCAACAAGAATGACAGGAGCAACACAGGAGATTTTGACTTAATGGGAACTTTTTCTCTTAAGTGACATCTTCTTTGCATAGGTGGAAATTATTTCTGCCAATGCACTTGCAAGTACATTTTCAAGCATTGATTTTATAATGAGAAATAACACACTGTCTAGAAATAAATGTTTAATATATATCTACCCTCTATACACAATGTCTTCACTAGTTAGTCAGAGGGAGAATGATCATTAGGAGATAATCATGAGGGCAGCCAGGAGAGTGGCTGTATATTATCACAATCTTCTTAAACTGGCATAGAACCAGCCCTGCACTTGATTCTGTTACTGAGAGAATACTCAGAATGGCGTGGGGTCAAACATTAGGAACAGATGCTGTGGACATTTTTGACAAATCAGCTTGCATGTATCTGTCTCTCTGTCTGTCTACACAATAATTAAATGCCTTACAATTTTTAATGGGTCTAGTCTCAGAACACCCTTGTGAAGTAGTGTTATTATCCCCATTGTACAGATGGAGAACCAAGGCACAGAGAGATCTGTGACCAAAGTGTTAAAGCTATGTATGCATTTAATTCTCAGTGATTTCATTAGATTGCATTCTACCTGTGCGTGGGGCATGTCAGGAAAGATGTGTGCAAAAGGAGGCTGTAGGACACTTTTATGGCTAGCTAGCCAAGACTCCTAAATCATAGAGACAGCTAATCCAAACCACCAAATCCACCACTCCACAGCCCCTCCTCCAAAAGGAGCCAGGAGAGGATGCTGTTGAAACTGCTTTGATGGATGTATACAACTCTGGAGGAAACCTTAGGGCTGGATCTGTGTGCACTCTAGCTTTGTGTTACATAAACCCCACAGTGCTAGTCTGCTTGATATTTGAGAGTCTCAATTCTACATTGTCCAACTCTGTATAAATTCACATAGATGGTGGTATGGCCATCACAAACTCCTTCATGATTTCAATGGAAGTAAGTTGTGTAGGCACTTCAAAAATCCTACCTGAAGCCCATCTATGTGTTTATGTGCCTAAATAAGTTTAAACCTCTTTTTTTTTCAATGCTGTTCTAGTAGACAGGTATCCACATAATAAAAATTCTCATTGCAGTTGACATTTATAATCATAATTACTAATCCCACAAAAGAGTTTTATTGACAAAAGTATGCTCCGGTCTCTCCCATATAGGTAGTGTCTCTGGTTTAGGTCTGAGGCATAAAAGCAGACAAACTAAAGGAAACATTCATATATATGTTTCTTATATATATGCATATATACTATATGCATATATACTATATTTATATAGTATATATACTATAATTAATAAATAAATACAAAACTTGTTTTCCAGGGTTTTCAATGTGGTACATTTCATAGGCACATAATTATTCTAAAAATTGAGAAAATGAAGTAGGTAATGGTGTTCAAAACTACACTTACTGGTGGCTAAAGGGCTGAATAGCGTCTTAAAAATAACTTTTCATTTCTCTCTTACTTTACAAAGATAGGAAGAAGAAACTGCGCACACAGTTCACTGCAGTCCTACATCTATATTGTGACTGGATAGTGGTTGTAGAGCTGATATAAAGACTACAGCTCTTTGGAATGTCCTATTTTGATTTAAATGGATGTTTTTTCCTGGGCTGATGGAAAGTTATGCTCATGATCACCAAACATTGTGGTCTCTGCTATTTTATAGTCTATGCAGTTTTTGCTCTTCAAAAATTGCTTCATTTTGTAACAACAGTTTAATTCTCACTTTCTTTGTGGTTTAAAATATACACTAATATACTTCATGTTGTTTAAAAAGTGTTTTCTTCAGCCAAACAGCAGCTACAACCCTGAGAACAAATGTCTTCTTTTCATGGTATTAATAATAATTATTTTAATTTTTGAATTAGTGCTTGAGGACATCGGTACATACTGGACACCACACAAATACATACAAAAGTGGTTAGCAACCTTTTTAAGCATCATTCCAGAACAACCTGCTTTGGGTTGAAAGCAGGCTACCTCTTCTGAACTGGCTGCAGCACCACTGCTTTCAACCTAGGCATACTGCTGCTGTCCCTCCTCTCCCGGGGGCCTGGCAGTGGTGATGTCATCAACTTCCCCCCCCCCCCTTTCCAATAGTTCTGAAACCCCCTGCTCCTGCAAGGCCACAAAAAGTCCCCTGCTGCTGCAAGCCAGATGTGATGCCTCAGTTGGCCAAATCTGGCCTGTGGGCTCTATGTTGCTGATCCTTGATTTGCATGACTGTCTGTGCTTACAGCCTAATTTAATCTAAGACATTATGAATGTTTATAAAAACTAAAAGTAGGAACTAGAGCAGGAGGGTGTGGATAACATTGTTAGGAATATGTAGTAACATGAAAGAGTTATGTTACCATTTAAATATTCAGAGACATTTTTTATTTGTAACCCTGAGAAATATATAAGCAAACAAAATAGATGCCAGAATTTCTTAATGGTCTCTTATGTAGCCATTATTAGCTGTCAGTAAGGAAGTGACAGCAAAATCAAACTGGAGCTGTTTAAATAATGTTATCATTTGGACTAGGTTTTTTTTTCTTTGAGGTTGCATAATGTTTTGTACTTGTTTTTGTATACCTCTTAATATTGAAGATCTTGAAATGAGTTCCCTTGTAAATTGTTTAAATGAGTAACCAGAAAACCGTATAATGTTTCTGAATGGTTTTCATTCAGAACTTTATCTATATTTTCCTTTATAACTTTCAATTTCTTTTCATTGATTCATAGATTCAAGGATTGTAAGGGGCTGGAAAATCATTGAAAAAAAGGGGCTTGCAAAATCATTGGATCCAGCCCCCTGCACTAGGCAGGAAAGATAACTGGGGTGCCCATCCAGCAAGGTGCCCGTCCAGTCTCCTCTTCAAGATTTCCAGGGTAGGTGATTGCACCACCTCTGCAGGGAGTTTATTTCATAGTCTGGGCACCCTAACTGTGAAGAAGTTTTTCCTAATGTTGAGCCCCTGATGTATTCCCTTGATGTAGCAGTAAGCTGCTAACAAGTCCCCTCTCAGCCTTCTCCTTTTTAGGCTGAAGAGTCCCAGGTCCCTCAGCCTTTCCTTGTATAGCTTGTCATGTGTAGCAGGGCACCAGGGTGCCTGCTACTAGATAATGGTGTGTAGCAGGGCACTAAGGAGTCTGCTACTGATAATGGTGATATAGGCTTAGCTGCCACTCAATAGGGCAGCACAGCTGTGAGTTGCCAAAGCAACTAATTGGGTCAGCTAACCACTAGGGGGCAGGGCCTGGCCTTCATAAACAGAGAAGGCTGAGGCCAGAGCCAGTTCCCCTCTGGCAGCCTGGACAGCAGGAAGCTCTGCTGCAGAGCAGCGCAGTGCAGCGCAGCCCGACCCGACCACCTGAGCGTGGGCATTATGCTATGCGGTGGAGAGAACCCTGACAGAGAGACGGAGAGTAGCCAGGGTGGCGTTGAACAGAGGTTATAGCCAGGAGGCTTATTTTGTGTTTCAGCCAGCAGGCTTATGGTCTTGAGTTTCTGTTTGGGTTGTTTGAGCAACACCGGAGGACTGGGCGAGGCTGTTGGGGTGGAGGAGGCCTCAAGGGATCTCCCCAGTAGGGGGGGAGTTCCTAGCACCACAGTTGGTGCCGCGTTGTGGGCATGTGGGTGTGTGTGTGTAATGTGGGTGGGTGCGTGTGGGTG
>NW_017728947.1:66665222-66674001 GCF_001723895.1 Crocodylus porosus | reverse complement strand
AGGGTGCATTCAAGACCCAGGTTGGCACGGTAGGCAAGGGCGCTAGGGGAGGTCACGGCACCCCTAGGGACCGTCCTGCCACACCATGCAAGTCTCAAATCATATGCGTGGCTCTTCTCTGGACTCTCTCAAGCTTTCCCATGTCCTTGTTGAAGTGCGGCACCCAAAACTGGATGCAGTACTCCAGCTCCAGTCTCACTAATGCCAAGTGAAGTGGAAGAATAACTTCATTGGTTTTGTTTGAGAAGCTTTGATTGATGCATATCAGAGTATTATTTGCCCTGCTGGCTACAGCATCATATTGACAGCTCGTATTCATACTCTGGTCTATTATTACCCCTAGGTCCCTTTCATTCTCGATGCTTGTCAGTTTGGAGCTGCCAAGCCTGTAGGTATGTTGGGGATGAACAATTGTTCATCCCCAACATACCTAAACTTTAAATTTCTCGATGTGGAAATTCATCCGGTTCTGATCCGCCCATCTTGCTAGTCTGTCTAGGTCTGCCTGTATCTGCAGCCTATCTTCAAGTGTGACCATGCTCCCCATAACTTGGTGTTGTTTGCAGACTTACCCAGTGAGCTCTTCACCCCCACATCCAAACAATATTGATAAAGATGTTGAAAAGCGCTGGTCCAAGCACTGATCCCTGAGGGACACCATTGGCCACTTCTTTCCAGGATGATGCAGATCCATTCATTAAAACTCTTTGGGTCCTACCCTGCAGCCCTACCCACCCTAACTGTCCTACCCACCCAACTACCCACATAACTGTCTTGCAGTTAAGCCTGCAATCCTCCAATTTTCCCATAAGAACATTGTGGGATACCAGATCAAAGGCCTTTTGGAAGTCAAGGTATACAATGTCTACCTCCTCTCTCTTATCCAGGTGGTGAGATACCTGGTCATAGAATGAGACGAGATTAGTAAGACAAGACCTGCCCGCAAGAAAGCCATGCTGGGTGCCATTCAGAATCCTACCTTCTGCAAGCCTATTGCACATAGACTCCTTAATGAGTTTTTCCAGGATTTTCCCTGGGATAGAAATTAGGCTAATTGGCCTGTAGTTATCCAGGTGCTCTCTCCTCCCTTCCTTGAAGATAGGGATAGTATAGGCTCTCTTCTAGTCCTCAGGGACCTCTCTGGAGTGCCACGAGTTTTGGAAGAGTTTCACCAGGGTTTCTGCGATGATTTTGGCCAGTTCTTTTTTATTGTTTAACATAATGACACTAAAGTGACCAGCTGGTATCTCTGGTGTTTGCTTATTAAAAACACTTGACATTTTATCAAATTCTTACCTATTATCTACGCTGTTCCATTAGATTTAGGTAGCTGCTTTAATTGAGAAAAAAGGTTTCTATATTTTAAATTCGGAGAGAATGTATTGCTTATTGGTCATAGGAAATTGCATGTTTTTTCCACAGGAATAATTTATCTGGTTACATTTTGAAATTGTTCCAAGTTTTCTTTTGTGAATAAGCAGAACTTGGTCATGCCAACTGATATCTTCATGTCTAGTTGCTGGCCTTTCTCTTTGCTGTGATACTTATTTGAACTAGGATCAGATTACTGGTGCCCTTGGATATTGGAAAAAATCAATAGCATGCACATTTTATAGCATGTTGGCCAGATCTTCAAATGAGGTAAACAAAAGCCAATGCAGCTGCACTGATTTACCTCAGCTCAGGTCTAACCTAATATTTTTAGTAAGTTGTTTCCTTTTTCATTACCAGTACAAGAAGACAGCATGAGCACTACTGAGGTTTAACCCAAAGGATGTATGATTCTTAGGAGAAATTACAGGTGGGCATATTAACACTGTAGTTCAGAGACAGCAGTTCTTTGAATTTGGGTATCCTATATTGCAATTAAAGCTTGTCAAACCAGTATCAAACTTTCAAATTGTATTTCTGTAAATGGAAACATCGGTGGGAGACCAATAAGATTGTACGCCCAGTCTTTCATTTTACTGACCAAATTGTACTGGGTACATGGGAAAAACAAACAAACAAACTTGTAAATGGCTTTTGCTAAAGACTTGCAGATGAAAAAATGATGTTACAAGGTACTGCCACTTTAAGCAGCCTTAAAAGCAATGATAGCCTTGCAATTTACATTATCACATTCATAAGATGGTACTCCCCACACACTGGACAATCTTTCTCTTTAATCCTGTGCTAGTGATAGATATCAAACATTTCATGTGGCATGATCACTATGGAGTTAATCCTATCCAGCACTCATCTTATTTGGTTGCAACTACAAGTCGAGTCATAAATCAAGATTAGATATAAACTAGCCAATGAATAAATCTTGGCTGGAAATTAGAAGGTTGTTTATAATCATACTAGTAGTAAAGCTCTAGAAAAGCCTTCCAGTCCCAGTAACTCCTAATATCCTATTGTGCTGTGCACTGTGCAAAAAAAAAAAAAAAGAAAGGGGCGGTGCTCCTATAGGCATTCAGGGAGACTGCTCCGATGTGCTGGAAATCCAGAGCATCAGAGCAGACTCGATTAAACAAGTCTGCTGGAGCATGGAAATTGATGTGCTCTGGCAGCCTTCTACGTCACGTGCATCAACACCACATGTATCACCGCCCTGAAAAAGGGGCAGCGGGGCACTTTGAAATAAAACACATTTGATGAGCTTTAGTACAAAGCACCCCACCACCATTTTTTCAGTGTGGGGATGCATGGGTGCATTGATACACATGACACATAGGCACTTTTAATTAGCACAGCTCAGTAATTAAAGTGCCTGGCACTGCAGCTGAGAACACGTACAAAAATTCACATAAAGATGATTTGTGCCTCTGTGAGCTTATTTAGCTGGTTTCACTGGGGCCACTCTCTGACGCTTAATGGGCTTGCTATTACATTCTTAATTTGAACACATGTAGGTGCTTTGCTGAATTGGGTTAGACTAATCAGGACCTTGCAGGATCAAGGTACAACTATGGGACTGGGGAGGAGAAACTCAAGCAAGCCAGACAATAGGTAATCCACTCCCACCAAATTTCCCTCCTGGCCTACCCAAGTAGAGCACAGAGAAGTAGGAGAACACATAAAAAACAATTGGCAGGGGAAGGGTTGTAACAGGATGCAGGGGTATAAGGAAGAATCATTTCTTTTCTCCTTGAAGCCTTCAGACGAAGTGATGGTCTCACCGACCTATCGCAAAATTTCTATCTTTGTCATGGATAATTTGGAGCTTTTCACATTTATAAGCAAGGAAATAATTCTGAGAGACAAGTGGAGTTTATAGCTTTATTTATTTCATCACTACTGGGACACAAAGTATCTTAGGGCGTTTCCAGCATGTATCTATCTTATCAACAATTTATCTTAATTTGGACAGAAAGGAATAAAGACAATTGGAAATGAATGCTTCCTTAGTGCCACAGGCCAGATTCATGCCTGCTATAATGCCATTCAGTAGTCAGCCATTTAAATGGTTGTTTCTCATTTTAGTCTTAAAGTTCCCTATGCTACTCATTAATTTGGTGTTCCTTCACTTTTATTACTGAATATATTTTCATGTTTGTTTGTTTTGGATGTCAATAGAAGTTACAAAAAACTATTTGCACTAAAGGGATCATTCTGACAGCATTCTAATTTTCTTGCATAATTAATGCCCTTCATTTTGGGTGTTTGTCATATATTGTACTGAGCTCCTGGAAGTTCTGAATGGTACAGGTATCGCTTCTATGAAGTCAGTGATATTGGGCCAAGGAAGAATGTGCTCTTCTGAGGGTAGAGCACTGTATTAATATAAAGCTAGATGGACACACAACTAGTGAATTGCCTGTCAAGAATGATGGGAGGTGGGTAAGTGGGGACAGAGGGGGGGAAGCTTGCTAACCCTAACCCTAACCCCCCCGCATCATGCCGCCACTGCCACATTCCAGGAGTGGGGTACTGGGGGAGGGGATGCTTGCCTCACCATCTCCTCCATCCCCTTCTGCCAGCATCCTGCACTGCCGCTGCCTCCAAGGATCAAGACCAGAGGAGGGGCGAGGCCAGTAGTGCTGGCCTCACCCCCTTGCTCCATCCCCGGCATCCCTGCCATCATGGCGGCGCTCTGCCATGCTGCCGCCTCCATCTCCTGTCTGTCATACTCTTGGAGCATGCTGCTTGTTTCAGTAACCAATCAGAATGCTTCAAGAGTGTTATGGACAGACAGACAGATGGACTAAGCCCTTTATTATATTAGAACATACATGCACACACACACACACACACACTTTAGTAGTAAACTTAATCTGACTGAGTGAAGCAAGCTCTTACATGCCTCTGGATGGCCATTCTGTTAATCAAGAACAATATACATTTCAAACACTACACCAACACATTCCAAAATGTTAGGGAATGCTCTAGGTATTCAGTAGGCATCTCTATTGATTTTAGGTGAAAATCAGAAAGCTGGAAGGGGTAGAGAGGAAAGAAAGGGGTAGTACAACCAGAGCCAAATCCCTATACACTGAATGGAAAGATGTGGGTGTCTCCAAAGAACAATTCAGGGCTTATAATTTATGCCTTCTATACAGAAAATGGGGAGTAGTTGGTGCTTCCAAATGGCAGTTCAGTGTCTGGAGGCACTTAGATGTAGCCAGTGGGAATCACTAAATATGGGATATAGCCTTTCTTAGGATCTAAGTCAAAATGCACAATAGGCACCTCTTTCAACTCAAGATTCAGAATGCCTAACTAATGGGTGGTGATGCCTCACTTCTGCATAAAAATCTAGTGAAGTGCTCCAGGAAGTAGGACACTTGGGAGATATGAATGTCCTAACAACCAGGCTGTAGAACAGGCTTGGAGAGGAGCACATTACCATGCCTTGTGTTGAAGAATTTGGGTCAGGGTATGGCCAGGAATGCAAGAGCATTGGGGTGAAAGACCAAGAAAAATGTGTGGGGTGTGGGAGGGTGTATCTTAGCTTAGGGGTTATTACACACCATTTAAAAAAGAGTAGTCAAGCCCCTGATCTTCTAGCCTGATGCCAGGAGTAATTTTCTTCCCACCATAGTAATGGTCTGATGGAAAATGCACTAGGAGCAGGGACTGGAACCCAAGGGATAGGGTTCATCACTGAGCTGCAGTCATCCATCCTCTTCATTATATTTTACATAACTCTTGTATTCTTGGCTGCACAATGGCCCAGCTTCAGCCAGGAAGGCAGAGAGGTAGAACATATGCCCAACATATGCCCAACAGCCTGTAATAGCAATTAGGTGCTCTTTTGGAAAGTGGAGGATAAGGGTTTACATCTGCATTGGCCAAGAGGGATCTAGAGTCTGGGTCTTCTATGTCCTGGGTGAATGCTTTAATCACACTGTTCTTAGTCAGAAGTGGGTGGGGCACAATCAACATATTTTGAAATATTCCCCATGCTACCAGTGTTATTGGAACTTGCTTAATGGATTGGGCCCTCTTTAAGGGTTTAGGTACACCCCAGAACAAGTCTGGATTGCAATGGATCTTAGAAAGAAGTTAGCCATGTGGGTGATCAAGTTTATTTACCTCTAGACAAGTTCATAACTAAATATAGAAGCCTAAGAAACTTTGTAATCTAAAATGGAGGTGCTGAATGAATTTAGGTATCTATTGAGTTTTGTAGCTGCTGGAAAAAGACTAGTTCAGTTTGTTTCTGGGTCAGACCCCTAGACACCGGGGGCACGTCTAGAGAAGCATGGGTGTTCCCCGGGACAAGCAGCAGTGGTGCCCCTTGTGCCGCAGCTACTTGTCCCCAAGGAATGCCTGTGCCATGCATGCTTTGGCATGTGACAAGTTACCCCAGGGGCAGTAGGGGCAGTGGGGCTGGTCCCAGCAGCCTTACCTGGAGTTCTGGGGGCCTCCCAGGACTGCAGCTGTGGCGATCCTGCTGCGTGGAGCCTGGATGGCAGCCACAATGTGCCTCTGGGTGGCCCGGATCCACTTTTTACCATCATGCTCTACCCACACACATGCTGCTCTGGTTTTTTTTTTCCCACTATTTTTTTTACCCCTGGATATCCTCAGGAAAAAAAATGGGGCAGCGCATGCATGGACGGGATGGCTTTGCAGCATGAAGAACATCAAGCTGTGCAGTATGTGGTGCTGCAGACATGTTTGTGGTGCCACATACACACGGCCAGGCTCATTTGGAAGCACCCTGGCTTGGGATGATGGGGTAGTTAGAGCAGGGTGTGTGTGTGGGGGGGGCAATAGGGATGACTGTCCCAGATGCTGACTGGGGGGGAGAGGTTGGCAAAAAAAAGTAGCTGGTGCTGGTTTCTGCATGTTTGTGTTCACATTAGCAATTGCAAACCCTGCTCTTCAGATGGGTCCCTGGCCAGTTGTCTTTACAGGTATACTTCTTGCTCACTCTTCTTCTGGCATCATGAATCTTGAATTCTTTGGTGTACAGTGGCCTGGCTTCAACATGGAGGGTATCTCCTCTCAATATAGTCTAGAGGCTCCTCATTATGGCATTCTTATGAAAGATGCACATTTCATTCCACAAGTTTCCTAGGTCAATTCTCTAACCACTAAGCTGTTGCAGTAAAGGCAGGGAGTGGTAAACAAACCTCCAGCCATGTTTTGCATGAAGGTGAATGGGGCAGCTATATTTTGTGATGAACTCAAAGCTATCAGTGTGCATTTTGTGTGTTCTGATCACTGCTTCCAAACCCCTAATGGACCTACTTTCTGGAGGTATCAGGGAAGGAACCTTGTTGCTTCTCATTGCTCAGAGTAGAAGAAACCTGAGGATGCAGAAACACAAGCACCTAGAAAAAAGGAAGATGCCTAGCAAGTTTGGGGCATCTCCAGGGTTAGTTTTTGGATCACAACTTTGGATTTAGGTGCTTAAAGTCCCCCTTCACCTTATTTTAGAAGTCCTGGTCTTTTTTTCATTTGGCTCTTAAGCATTTGCTTATGTGGTTGGTTGCACAGGGGTACGGTTATTCACATACTTAAAGTTAAGCATAGGCTTAACTTCATTGCTGAATTTGTTCCTAAAAGAGTTTGGAACTTTTATTCTATTGTGCTATAAATGGAGCAGTACTAAGTCTGAGTTCATTTGAGTCAATTCAACTGTACGTTAGTTGTCAATTCTAAAGAAGTCTATTACAAAAATTTGCCCTTGTCATACATCAATGTATCACACAGTTTCCATGGTGTGCAAGAAATGCAGTATATAAAGGGTATGATGCATATCCTTTTTGACTGGTATGCATTTGGCAGTCATTTTTAAAAGCAAACTTATTTTGATATGCATGTAGTTATGGGAACTTTACTCTCCTTCTCGAAGCTAAAAAGCCATAACAAATGAAAATTAAATGAATATACAACTTTGCAGCAAAATCACTCAATTTTGTAAATGTAACAGCTTTTAGTATAAAAAGCCCGGGTCTTCGAAATGATTGAGAAAGATTTTGCATGTTTATTTTGCAGATGGGTTTTCAGAGGTAGAAAAATGTAATTATAAGAAAAGTAGTAAAATGTGAGCTGTTTGAGGTATAAAGTGCAGCACTTAGAATAAGACAATTGCCTAAATTCCCTGATTGACAGATGGATGTCACATTAGATGAAAATGATAACAGATTTAGTGGACTGAAGAATAACTTCCTCTTGACAGTGCCCTGACCCTTAACCTACAACCTGACTCCTGTTAGCTTCACTAACACAGGGTAATTGTCACAGGTGCAGGATAAAAGAAACCCCTACAGCAACTACCAGTGGTCAGAGGCTTATTTCTTTTGATGACCACAAATGCACTGTTGAGATATACTCAAAAAGTCCTGACCTTTGGTGACCTTTCAAGACATTAAAATTTACCCCTGGGAAAGAAGAAACTATATAAAGGGAAAATGTTCCATTCTGGCAAATCAATATTTTAACCATGTAATAATTAAGTATACAAACAAACCAGAGTGATGGTAAAATAATTTATTTTCATTAACACAAAATTATGTTTCTCTCACAATTGTGACATGGTTCTAATAAAGAATAGTGCTGTATGCTCAATAGAATTCATGCATTTAATAATTATTAGTAAATTCTGTACCATGTCATACTCTGGATATGTGTACTATTCTGAAATGATTCTGTTGTATTTATATGCTAATAGCATCTCTTTCAATAGAAGCCAGTTCTTTGAATTTTATTTAAATTTTAGGAAGGTAGAGGATTGTAATAGTACTTATAAATGACGTGGTGACAACTGTGAGACTTCACAAAAGTTTATACCTCCTTCTGTTAGAAAATAGAGTACATTTTATTCTTTTTCTTCAGCAACATGAATGGGGAATTCAGAAAACACAGAGCAACACAATGAGTTATGCAAATATATTTTATAATAGAAGAATGAATATTACAGAAGAAAACGAATTGACTGTGTATCCCATTAGAGTGAAGTCAATGCAGTAACCTGCCTGTGTTGTTTTTCTTTATGCATAGAAAAATGAATATTACAAAGAGAAAAAAAATGAAATGACTTCACATCTCATTAAGCTGAAGTCGATGCAGTAAGTAACCTGCCTGTGTTTTGAAAATGTTTCATCTTAAAGAAAGACACAATCAAGTTTTTAAACACCTGATAACAATGAAGAGGTATATTCAATTATTGTGTTTATTGGTAGCTTAATACTGGGGCCATCCAAATATTTATTCACTAAATATGAAGGAACAAAAACAATGTTGCAAATACAATAGACTTACTGGGATCAAATTTCCATTCAGAACTGTAGAGCTCTAAAAGACTACTATGTAAAAGGCACAAATTACTCTAAAATTCGTT
>NW_017728947.1:66617722-66660222 GCF_001723895.1 Crocodylus porosus | reverse complement strand
AATATTTTTTAGAAGTGAAGGTAAAATGTTAATAATTGAATCATTGTTATTGTTGCAATTCGCAGTCAGCTTCCAGTTCTCCATGTATGCCCAAGCATAATCCTTAGGCAGTGACTGTTGGACCAGATACCCCCACAAGGGAATAGGGAGATCTTAGGCCTGAAATACCTCATCTGTGTTCTTATGTGGGAAGGTGGTAGGATTCTGATCTAAACTAAACCCCAATTTTGAAAATATTTGAGTTAAAATGACCAGCCCCAGTTCTTTGGCTATATGGCAGTGGATTAAGTTAAGTGCATGCATTGTAACTCCAGGTGTTAAGGGTTATATTTTGGTTGTGACAGGTTTTCCCCCATATTAATAAAAGTGTGGTCAAATACTTTAAATATCTGTGATTAAGTCACACAAATGCTTAGGAAATCCTATAAATAGTTCAAAACTAGGATTTTATAATCTACATAACTGAATTTTTCTCAGGATCTCTCCAAACCTACTCTCTAGGAGTCATATGGAATCAAATGGAATCATAAATTTGTCTCATTAAATTTAATAATACATAAATAATACTGTTAGTATGTACCCAGAAAATTATTTGTCAGTTTAATAGACTGTCCTCCTTGAAATAAATACACACATAAAATATAATAGCATGTCACAAACAAAGGCAGAATATTAAGTAGAGTGCACACTTGCCTTTAGGTACAAACCTAGGAAGCTAGCATAATTATGAGAGAAAAGGAAAGAATGGATTTTATCCTTATCATCATAGGAGCTACTGTAAAGGGTGATTTAAATAAAATAAGTGTGCACTTTGGCATGCCTCTCAATGAGAACAGATCAATCAAATATTTGACTTATTTGATATATTAGATACATTTTGGACACTTGAAGAAAGAAGATTATTTGTTCCACTACCAAATTGCAAGCAATCACAATCTGTCACTTAATTATAAATCAGTTTTAAAGTAGGAATAATGTTATTTAAAAAATATTTTAATAAGAGTGTTTTATGCCTTCAGTGTTAGATTATGGAAATAAAGCAGTAGCATATAGGCTTAAACCTGATTTTTCAAATTGGGATATACTTAACAGAAAACCAGAAATCAACTTGATAACATAATATATACATTTTTAAACAACCTAAGGCTTCTATCTTGCAAGTTATAAGAAGTCTAGACATCCAGTTGTCTTACTTCAAGTCTGTCTTTCACCAGTACTCCAACCAACATCAGTAATCTTTGAATGACAACTGCTTACACAACAGTATCAGGAAGCCCAGTCCACCCTGCTCTTAAGTGAACCATACACGATACACAACTAACATCCACCTCAATTACCCAAAATCTAAAATATCTCTACTCTTCTTATCCAGAACTATTGTCATAGAACTATAAGAATGGCCATGCTCAAATGTATGTCATTTTCCAACTGAAGTTAAAAACAAAGATGAGACAGTCCTTTCTACAATGTAAAGGCGTTGAAATTTCATTGAAAGTTTAGCAGTCAGCCCCAATAGTTTATAAGACAGCAGCATCTGAGTCCTCCCATATGAAAACAACATTCGACTAAAGAAGATCATAGAATCATAGAAAATGAAGGTTGGGAGGGACCTCAGGAGGTCATCTAGTCCAACCCCCTGCTCAAAGCAGGGCCATCCCCAACTATAGCATCATAGCCCAGACTTTGAACATCCAGGCCTTAAAAACCTCCAAGAATAGATATTCCATGATCTTTGCGTGTAACCTGTTCCAGTGCTTTACTACCCTCCTTGTGAGAAGTTTCTCCTAATATCTAACTTAAGCTTCCCCTGCTGCACCTTGAGACCATTGCTCCTTCTTCTGATATCTGCCACCACTGTTAAAACATCGTGATCTGTCCCCATTGTAATGACACTTCTGAAGTTCTCCCATTTTAATTGTGAGCATAGAAAGTGCTAGAAAGGCAACTTCTGACTTTCTAACACTGACTGTCACCATTTCACACAAACATGTCAGACGCAAACACCCAGCTCTAGTTGGATCCAGCATAAAGCAGAGAACCATTGGCAGCTGTTAAATACCTGATGCATACATCCATGACCATACCTTTTTCACAGGGCCATGTTTCACATCATGGGTAAAAGAAGCAATAATTAGAGCCATAACAGAAGCCTTTAGCTATCAGAAGATTCCACCACACTGGGGATACTTCACTGATCAGATCTACCAGGTTTAAGAAATCTTGGTATTGGTGGACTGGGATAAATTAACCTTAGCCTAGTTTTGAATCCATAATTATTTAAGCACCACTAACATGCACTTGTGGGAGCGCTTCTGGCTCTTGCTAGTCTAACTGCATCAATTCCATGAAAGGGAGCTGGAGGGTTTAGTATTAGTGCTGCTGTTCCCTGCTTCCCTCCACCTCCTGTCTTTTAGCAACAAACCAGATGAAGCTGGTAGCATTTACTGAGACATCCAAATTGTTAATAAGCATTGATTCTACTGAAGAATGTGAAGTGGCTTCTCCTGGCTCTCTGGGACAGTTCATTTCTTGCCTCATGGATATAAAAGAGATACTGCCCTAAAAGGAGAAGATTGGAGGTGTAGGTTACAACCTAGAGGAAGGAATACTAGGAGCAGCCAAACTTGAGGAGCTCTGAACTGGAATTTATTATTATAATCCCTGTTATTAAAATACAGATTAACACATACTACTGTTAATAAAATGCAGATTAGAAACCCTTGGAGTGCTGAGTGTGTTTGAAAGCCATTTAAGAAAGGCAGGTTGACCCAGTCAGCTCTTGCAAGTTGCTAGAAAATATAAAAGAAAAAAATGGAAAGAAATAAGAATGTGAGAGATAAATTAATACTCTGGATGTTCTGCCCAGCATTTTTACTTTATGGCTAGGGACAGAAGTTACACATACACAATTATTAGTGGTCAGAAACTGGTTCAAATCTGTCACACAACAGAACTTCAGTGCACATAAACCAAATTCAAAATGGCTGAAACTAGTTTAAGATAAACCTGGATGGATGTAGTATCAGATTTAACGACTTAGGTTAAATTGTTTTATTGAACTTCTGTCCCAGATCCCCTCAGATTCAAGTCACCTAAAAGTCCCACAGCATCCCACGATGCTTTGCACCTCCCCCACAAATTCCTCCTCACACTGTGGGCAGGCTAGCTTTGACTTCCAGCTGAGCAGGGAGGCATGCTCTAGCACTACCTAGCTTCTGGCTTGCTCCAATGCAGGCATATGGCTGCATTTATGGAATCAAAAGTGAATGTCTGTTCACTTGTTTATCAGTTCAATCTACACAGTTTAGACTAATCTGCGAAGATTGAGTTGATTCAGCCTCAGGCTTTTTGACTGTCCGCACCTAGTCTATATGTGCCTTTTCAGTCCCTCATCCCAACTCATTATCATTTTATCATACCTTTCATGGTAGACATTTACCTGTAGACATCATGGATGTAACTTAGCTAAACATCTCCAAAGGACTAATACAATGGCAAAAAGCCTATTCCTGTATTACAAATATAAAAACAAAACCATATGACCCTTTTAGTCTAAGTGACAGTATGTTCAGTGTCCTCCAGGAGGCCTGGAGATAAAAACAGATTAATTTAGTTTCATATTTTCATCTCTAGAGGTGAGGAGGAACAGAGGGAAAGATCCCCATGTAAAATAAGTATTTAGGATTTTGGTTTTTTAAAATTTCTTGGTTTTTTTTGCATCTGGGCGGGTTGGTTAGGGAGAGGGCAGGGCCAAAGGAATTTAGCAAGACAATTTCCTATAGTAAGTGTGACCTGTTTTTCATTTTCTACTGGGTTTAGTACATGATTTTCTCCTTATGGATGTAATCCTGTAATCTTATTCATATTGCTGCTCTCATCAATAAGGTTTACAGACGTATAGCTTCTATTCTGTTCTGCTACCACAAGTGCTATTGTGCTTTCTTCCACAGTGGGCACATCTACACAAAATGCTCTACTGCATATTAGATTAATCTAATCTAATCTAATCTAATCTACTGCATACTAGACTACCAATAAATATAGGTACTAGATCAGGAGTGGGCAATTATTTTGGGCAGAGGGCCACTTAACAAGGTTTTGTGAGCTGTTGAGGGCCACATGGGTAGCCCTGTGCCTTGACAGGTGCCCCGCCCCCTGGCTGCCATCTTGGGACTGGAAGTCCCATCTTTAACCCTTGACTGTTTCCAGCAGAAGTCCCTCTCCTTGCCTCCTAGAAATACTCCTTTTGGGAGAGGGGTTGCTATTTTAGAACCAGAAAAAGCAAATCATACACTAAAAGTCAAACACCTATTATCAAATATTTTAATTTTATTTCAAAAAATATTTTTCTCATGATTTGTGTACTGTATATAGAGGTGATTGCATAACTCAAAAATAAATTAGTCTTTTATATTGTGGGGGTGTGTGGTTATGTTTATGTGCATGTGGTGGGAAGGTGTATGGTATGGTGTGTGTGTGTTTATGGGGAGTATATGGTGGGGGTGTATGGTGGGGTGTGGGAGTGTTTGGGGGGTGTGGGTGGGATGGGGAGTGTGGGGGGAGTTTGTGAGGGGGTGCGGCTGTGTGTGGGGGGACATAGGATGTGTTGGGGGGTTGTTTGTATTTGTGGCATGTAGGTGTGTGGCTCTGGAATGCGCTGTCCTCTCCTGGAGTCAATGCAGGCAACACTGGTGTGTGTCTGTGTGTGGTTTGTGGGGTGTGAGGGAAGATGACAGGGGTGTGGGGACTCCCCCACACTCCCCCACATGGTACAGCAACAGGTGGTACCTGGCTCTGATGCCTGGTTCTGGCCAGCTCTGCATATTGCAGCAAAAAGTGTACCCTCTGCTGGGCTATTTATTTCCCCAGTGCTCCCCATAATCATGAAGCACAGGAGGGAAGCCCCAGGTGCAGGAGCTGGATGTTTTCCCTGCCCCAGTCTGCTCCAGTACCTGGGACTTCTCTCTTGTGCACACACAAGTGTGGGGAGTGCTGGGGAAGCAAATGTACCAGGGTGGCTGCACTCCTTGCAGCACTGGCCAGAGCAAAGAGCCAGGTAGCACTGAGCTTAGCCCTCCCCTCCCCCTCCCCTGCTGCTGCTGCTCCCCTCCCCTCCCCTCCTGTCATGGCCATGCACTGGGGGGGGATAGTTGGAGGTATCCCCATACTCCTCCCCCTCACACCTAAACCCTGCCCACCTGAGCTCTGCACTGCTGCTGCTACTCAGGGATGTGGGCTCTGTGCTGCAGCCAGCCCCAGCCCCAAGCTCTGCACTCCCTCCCAGCTGCAGCCCCACCCATGCCCCAGATTCTCTACCTGCTGCCCAGAGAGAGTGGGACACCAGGGAAGCTTGTGGCAGCAGCCCCACCCTATGCTAGCAGGGCCAGACCTTCTGCCCACCAGGGTGGAAGCAAGGCATAATAAGGTATGTTGGGGGGTGTGGGTACGGGTGGGTGCCTCACTCCCATCCTCCTGGGCAGAAGGGCTGGGCATGTAGGGTACAATTCATTGTGGGGCACCACAGGCAGGATGAAAGTGCCTGGTGGACCAAATCTGGCCTGAAGGCCATATTTTGCCCACCCCTGTACTAGATTAGTGACACATTAGCTACTGCTCAGTAGTGCACATGTACATGCTGACCAGGAGCAATTTACTGCCAATTAGTCTAGGCAGCAGGGGGCTATAGGGGGTGGAGAGAGAGAGCTGTCCATGGCTCTAGTATTGCTCTGCTCCTGCGTCCCCCCAGGTATGGGCAGGGAGCAGGAGCTGACTGGGATGCACACTGCACAAGCAGTGGCAGGGCTGAAGGGACAGAGAGCTCCCCCATCCCCTCAACCAAATACTGCCCATTTAGTGCATGCCCCAGTTGGCTCCCACTCCCTACCTATGCTTGGGAAGAGCTTGGAGCTAAGCAGTGCTGGGACTAGATGGACAAGGTGGAGTAGCAAAGCCAGGACTTGGGAGAGACATGGGGGAAAGCCACTCCAAGACTAGCAGGAGATATGGCGGGGGAAGCAGCACCAGGGACTAGGAGGGGGAAACATGAGGGGGAAGCAGCACCAGAGACTGGTGCTCCTTCCTGGTCCCAGCATTTCTTTCCTCTCATAGAGAGAAAGAGCAGTCCTGGGTTGAACTATTCCCCTTGGGAGCAAATTTACTCCTGACAGGGGCGCACACACAAAATTTACTTTGGAGTGCTTTAATTGGCCTGAATTTTCTTTGCTTTCCACTGGTCAGCCATGTATGTTATGTGGCTCCTTGGCTCCATCTACATAAGATACTGACTGTGCAGTAGCCCAAGAATACTACACAGTAGTGTTGCATGACAGAAACTGTAATATGATACTACTGTGCAGTAGGGCTGTGTGAAGCTTTGGTCACTGATTTGATTTGATGGAGATTCGGTGGCCAAATCTCTGAATCCAAATTGAATCAGGAAACCATTTAATCTCTCTGAACTGAATTGGAACCCTCCAAATTGATTCAGAGAGATCTGGAAAAATTTGAGAATTCAGACATAGACACAGCTTTAAATGTTTTTTCTATATACCTTAAGGTACCAGTGGCTCATGAATGCTGAGATGCTGGGGCAGGTGGAACATCCCACAGAAGCACGGCAAGGTCCCCAGCATGCTTGGCAGCAGACCCAGATGTGGACCAGAAGCACTTTCAGTACAGGGGCTTTCTCGGTCTGGGGGGACACCTGGGGGTCCCCCCACAGCCAACGCTGAGCCATGGGGGCATGAGGGGGCCATCCAGTGCGCTTGGCGGTGGACCTGCAAATGGACTGGAAGTACTTCTGGTCCACTTCTGGGTTTGCCACCGAGCACGCAAGGCCTACCCCACTGCACTCCTGTGGGATGCTCCATCTACCCCAGCATTGTAGCATTCACGAGCTGTACCTGGTACCTTGAGGTATGTAGAAAAAAATATTTAAAGCTGTGTCTATGGCTGAATCGCTGATTCTCTGAATCAGCATCAAATCTTCAGATTCAGCCAAATCAAGTCGGGGACAGTAATCGAAATCAAGGAGTTGAATCACTGTCCCTGATCTGGGCTGAATCCAAATCCAAATCAAATACGGCCCATTTCACACACCCCTACTGTACAGTACTTTTGGGCTACTGCACAGTCAGTCTCACAAAAAAGCCATTTGTTGGCACAGGAACATGGGTTACTGCACAGTCATTTAGTACTTGTTTAGTAAAAACTGTGCAGTCACCTTCTCATGTAGATGCAGCCTTACTGTACCCATTTCATTTATGTTCTGAATTGCCTTGCCTACAGGGCCCATCTCTGCAGCTCATACAATTTGGACATATCCTTTCAGCTCTGGACGTCTCTGGTTTAACCTAGTCTTCTTAGGAGTAGACTGTAAAGCTAGTATACCACTCCTGTTTCCAACTACTCTTTTCAGCAGATTTATAATACGATGTTTATAATAAATTGCTAGCTGATAATGGATGGGCATATGGCCAACAGAAATTCATGATATTACTAATATTACTTGTTTGTTTATATCTTGACACTATGAAGAAAAACAGCCTTTGGATTACTCAAAACCAGATATTGGGAACATAGTTGGTCCTCATAACCACAAACTCCCTTTACTGCTATCATTACTCTCCTTCCCCTGTTCCCTCAGTTCTTGCACTCCCTATTTTTGCTACATCAGGATTATATTACATTGGCTTTGGGATAATTCTTTCTATAGAGTCACCTCAATACAAATATTAAGGAATACTTTTGAATATATATTTCTTGCATTATACTACATGTACAAAATAATGTATAATATCAATGTATTGTACTGATTGAAAAAACTTCTCTGAATGTTCTAGGATTTGAAATGCTGCAGTGACAATAACTTTTGTCTCATCAATACAATAGGGCTTTCAACAAAATATTTAAATTTATGAAGTCATCATTGAGACAGTATAAGCATATACTGAAACTGATCATTCTCTCCTCTTCAGATATGTGCTCATTCTAACATATATTTTAAATTACCATTTTTTCTATGAACTTTATAGATACTTTTAGAAAACAAAGGAAAGTTAGAAGCTTTTACTAGGGTTTCAAAGGTTTTGCACACTGTATTAGACCCACAGTTTCCAAACTTTCAGATCCATGATTTATGCTTTAGAGCACAAGTTGTTATAGGACAAAACAAACAGTTCAGCAGGACCAGAACTCAGCATGTACATGTGTTTATCATTGTGTGTATGCATATTTAAACTGTACTATAGATGCTGGTGATATATACACTGTGCATACTGGGATTCTGTTCTCAATTATAACAACTCCTATCAAATGAATGGCACCCGTTCTATTTTTTTATTTCTACTATTTGTTACCAGAACCATGACTTCTTAAGTTTTAATTCCTTTGGGCAGGGATTCTCTTCATATATGTTTGGACATTGCCCAGTGAAATAGGTTACTATTGTGAGTAGGCCCTTGTACAGTTACAAATATTGACTATGGTAATCTAAATTTGAAATAATAATAGCGGGAGTTAATTCATTTTTCCTATTATAGACTTCTATTTTTCTTTTTGTTTTAGGCCCCCACTACACATTACATATATTGCACAATTGTCTGGTTAATTGCTCATTAAATTTAGACCAGCCACCCATGCAAAGTAATCATCATACAATAAAAATGACTATCCAGCTATAAAAATAATCAAGCAGCTATAAAGTTAGTGCTTGAAGATGTGTAGCAGCTCCACAGCTAGTTTCTAGCCAGCTTTCATTTGAATGCATAGCAGGGCCCTTAGATTCCATATGAGGTGTATTCCAGAAAAGCTCTGTAGTCAAAAGGTCTAAAGATATTCTCTACAACTGAAACACTGTCTTCTAATACCCTGTGGGGGAGGTAAATGCTGCCTGTATCACTTCCCAGTAATCAGAGGATGATTTGAACCCAGTGCATAGGATATTGCCTTGATGGCAGTCAAAACCTAGAAGTGTGCTAATCTGAAGTGTTGTATTCCATAAAGGTAGTTGACCACTTGCATAAACTTTTGGTCTTTACAGAACAGTAATGTGATATATTTTTACTATTGAAGCTAGAATTGTGATGAGGTCACAGTGAACATAAGGAGCTGATAAAAGTTTTGAAGTGGGAGGGTTCTGTTGGATCTCCTGCAATCTATTCCCTAGCTAATTCTACACTCCACCAGCCACATCTCCCACATGTTATTGTTTTGTTTCAGTAGGCAGATTATTAGACCTCCTTTTTGCGCTTGCATCTATATTTAAATCTGATTGTATAAACAAAGCATCATGTTTAAACTGTTTTCTAAATGCATTTCTCATGTAACTCTTGTTAGGAGGATTTTATGGTAAGGAAAATATCACAAAAGAGGAATCCTCCAAATAATTAAATATTTAACCAATGTTAGTCAAGGTTAAATTAAAATCTACATGCACATCTATAGTCGTTGTTAACATAAACTCACCCTCAAATCCAAACAAAAAAAGAACCAGAATAAATGGCTTACTAACATACATTTATACGCTCCTACTCTACTTACTCTACTAGTAGTTGTTCTACTATTCCTAGTCCCCTGCATGGCTATTTAGACAGTAAGTGCTTTGGGACATAGGCTGCCTACTGTGTTTGCACAGTGTCTATCAGTATTAATATTCCTATAACATACTTAACAAATACAATGTGTTGAGGGCTAATAAAAACAGTTTTAATACCTTTAAAATTGGTATAAATCATTAGTTCTAATTTCTCTGTACATATGGATGCTAATCTGTTTTACCAATGTTATATATAGAGTAGGCACAAGCATCAAATGTACTCATGAAAAGTCTGAGGTAAAAGTAATGTTATTTACTGATATTGCTCATCTTCACATAAACTTGTTTTCCCCAGACCTAAAACAGTAATTCAGTATGCTCTGAGTTGCAAAAACAAATACCCTGAGTCCTGCAAAAGGATCCACATGGGCAGATCATTACAGCAGCATGGATTCATATAGTTTGTTAAAATTCTATGTGGTTAGTTTATTTCTTGATATTTTAATAGACAGTTACAGCTTTGGTGAAAGCTCTAAAGCTTAATCCATTAAGAGCCATTCAGAACCAAAACAAACAAACAAAGCTTTAACCACTTCAGTGACAACAGTGCAGAACAAACAAGCAGTCTCGTTGGAAAATCCTAGCAATTTTAGGATCAATAGCCTCACTCTGTGCTCCTAAGTGATGAAAGCTAGAAAATCTCTGCTGTCGGCTCTTTTTAAAAATGTTTCTGGCAAAGCTATAGTTGCAAATTTGGTAAGTTTAGTTTAGTAATACCCATGTAGTCCAGAAGGCTGACTTAAGTACTATCACTGGTCACAATGAAAACAAACTAATTCAAACATCACTTCAAGCTGAAAATTGCCTCTTCATACCCTTAATCTACAATGTTGAAATACCTTTCAACATCTCTCCAAGTTCCTAAACTTAATTTTTTGTGATTATTTTTTCTAATTAACAGCAATGGGATTTTTTTACTTGGAAAAAAATATTACAAATGTTTCTGTGAATCCAAAATCAATACACTGCCTTATTCTATTAAAGAATGCAGGACTGCATTGAAGTCCATTTAACCCAGTATGCCAATGTTAATAATCAAATCAGCAAATACACTTTTATAGAGAAGGAACAAAAATAAACATTTTTGCCTTCATAAGATTAAAAGCCTGTTAGACCCTTTTAAAACTTGGCCATTGTATATTGTCCTTCATGAAAATAGCATTAACTTCCTTTCAGATGGGCCAGAGTCTTAAATCATTCATCTATGCAACAGAATTGTTTTGTATGGTATGTCTATTGAGTCCTTGAGACTTAAAATACATCCTGCGTCATTGTATATATTGATGCCTTTTTCAGTTTCCTAATTTTAAAATGCAATAACTCCTATATCTATACTTGTTGTTTTGTGTTTTATTTAAATTTCAGATTTCCACTTAATTATAAACTCAGAAGTGAAATAGGAGGATTATTTATTTTTTATCCAGCAATGTCAGCTGGTTTGTATTTTACCCATAAATTATCTAGAAGCATTAAATTATATACCTTCATAGGTAGTCAACAGACTCTGTAGGGATTGCTTGCACTATGCCTACAACTAATTTGTTTACTATGATTTGTCTACTTTTTATATTTTTGTTTTATAATTAGCAGACATTACTAATTATTTAACTGTTTAAAATCAATAGATGAAATACGTACATTTGAAAAAAGTTAGTGCTAAAATTGAACCTTTCTAAGATTTCTTGTGTTCAAATGACACTGTCCATCTGAAAAGCGCATAGGAGAGAAATAAATTATAAGGCAGAAGTACATTAAACTACAAGGATTTACTGTGTGTCAGGGATGCAGTGTTGCTTAGTCCTGATTCATTAAGATTCTTGATGCATATGTGAGTTGTCAAACGGTATGTGGGTGGCTGTAATGGCAGCATGTAGGTTTGTATGGAAAACAAGTATGGCACTGTGAACATTTTTTTCCTCATCATATAGGTACTCACATGAAACACTTGTGAAGGGTTTGCTGAGAGCCTTATCAACTGAACCCATTCATCATAAGCCTGTATAAGTTTAAAACAAAGTTCTTAAAAGGAGAACAATCAAATCTCCTAGACTTTCTGTAGCTTCACCAAGTGACAGACACACAGACAACTTCATTGCTGCCAGAACAACACTGCACAGCTTATCAGCAAGCTATTTGTCACTGCTACAAGAATATCCTCGCAACTTGGCATCAGGGTCCTTGGATAGCCAACTGTGCTTGCGTAGTGCTGAAACTGCTATACTGTAATGGGAAGAAAAATGATTTGAGGTTCCCATTGTTATTTCAAAATATGTTATTGTATGAAACCTTATCTTTTATTATGAGACACAGGAAAAGTTATAGAAAAAAATCAGTTTTCAATATGTGGGGAAATATGTAAAAATGGTATGCTATATGAGACCAGGGGGAATGTGTGTGCATTCCTCCCCCCTTCCCCCAATCCCACTAGCTGTCAGAAAGACTGCAACTTATTATTCTATGCATCTGGTGTAATATGGCACACTTTCCATAATAGTTCATAGACATAATGGGCCAAAATCATCTCTGGCATAACACCATTCCTTTAAATAGATTTGTCCCAGGGATGAATTTAGCTCAATAACTTAGCTAGTGTAACATTTTATTTTATGGTAGTGGCCCATTTAGTTGTAGCCTACTCTTAAATTTGACAAGCCCATGTATGCCACACTGCTGACTGTTATATCAAAATCTTTCATGCTGCATTGTATCACATGCAGTATGATTTCAATGTAGCACACAGAAGTACAAACTTGGAGAGAATCTTCCCCATCACATGAAAATGCATTTATTTTTGGATTAGATCCTAGCTATCTTCATATTTTACCAAGAACGTGTGCTGCTAGCTTGTGTTAGATACATCCGCACCGACCTCATTGATGTTACTAAGTAGAGGGGTAGAAACAGGACACTGTGAAAGTGATGTGGCTGGGCAGTGTTGGTCATAGATGTAAATAAAACAAAAATTATTTGGAAAGTCATTTTGAGAAAGTAGCAAGAGGAAAAGTGACCACATTGCCTAGAAATAGGAAAGCATGGAATGACAAGTGCCAAAAAAGGGGATAAGGTAACTGAACAATATATGGAGTTAGAAAGAAAAGTATAGTAGCTGAGTAAGAAAGGGCCTGGAAAAAAGCAGCAGAGTAGAGACTTATAGAAACTACAATTTCTGACCTTTTTTAGAGCTTTGCATGCAGGGTTACCTTGGCAGTCCTTTTTAAAGTGAATGGGAGCTATATGGATGGAGCTCTATGTATGGCTTTTAAAATGTACTTCCTATAGTATCTGTGCAGCAAAGGTGAGTAGCCAATTTTATTCAGTTCCTCCTGTATATAAATAGATTGAAATTTGGAAAAGCAATATCATAAAAAGGATAATGGACAAATCTTGTGTTGAGTATTGAGCCAAAGCAATTGGGATTGGTGTGGGATAGAGGAAGGAATGATTTTCTTGAAAGCCACCAAGTGGCAGCAAAGCTGCTCCATGGTCACTGGATGAGAATTTTGCTGGATTTATGTAGTTGGCAGTTTCCTACTGTATCATCCAATATAAGCATCACTGAGGTGCAGGAAACCCTTGTAGGCAAACACATTTCGAACTTGGGAGCTCATCCATGGATTTATACTTTAAAGCACAGGTCAAAGGGTATGAGTGGAAAAAAATGCTGCACAACCTATTCAGATCACAAAACTATTAATCTGAACATGCAACTAGAGATCAGATAACAAACACATTCTAAATGGTGCTTGTGGATCAAAAATTAAATATATGCTATTTCCCTCTTTATTCAAGTAAGTGCTTATTCTAGTGGCTTGACTTATGCATATAGAAAGCAGAATAGAATTGAATGTCCAGAGTTGGAGATCACAGGATAGCATGAATTAATGTCCATTGAATCCCATCACTTTAGACAACAGCCTAGGACTTCTGTCAAGCTTTTTTCTGCAGACTTTTGAACTTTGCTAGCTGTGTAAGTGGTTTGGAGTGGTTTTTGTATAAAACTACTCAGTTACCAGGGAGATCAGTCATTCCATGATCTTTGACTCTAGTTGGGGTATCAGATATGTGCTTGGACAAGCACATGGGGAACAAAGAGAACATGGGAGATACTAGCTCCCAATAAGACTCCAAGCCAAGAGCATGTGAAGTGATCAGTAGCTTACCCATCAGTTTCCCAGCCTGTTTCACTCAGGTCCAGCTGTCATCTGAGATGATAACTACCTCCCAAGGAACCTCCCTCCCTTGGGCTCTCTCTGGTTTCCCTGAAGGTCACTCCTATTCTTTATGCCTGCAGCCTGTGATGCCCCGACTCTTCCATGGGCCTCAGAAAAAAACAGCAGTGAGCAGGTAGCTAAGGGCAATATCATGTTCTATTCTTTATGTCAATCTCATTTCCCAGTGGCCATGTGCCATGTTAGACATCTGTCTCACAGGCAACCTGTTACCTGCAAGCTATGGTTTGGGGCTGGCTGCCTTGAGCCATTCTCAGATCTCACCCAAGTGAGATGAAGAACTCAGGGTGGTTCTCTCTGGGCTTTCTGCTCTTGAGGAGGTTGCTATTCTAGAAAAATGGAATTTTTGTTTGGTGGGTCTGATTTGTAAAGAGTTTACAATTTTTTCAAGAGCAGCTTAGATCCAGATGGCTCAGAGGGTTTAGTTAAACTGCTCTTGCCTTTAGCAGGGAGCTGGATTAGGTAACCTTATGATGTCCTTTCCATCCCTACTTTCCTATGATCTTATTAAAAATTCAAGGATCAGCTTCTGAGCTGCTCTGGGAGGATAATTCAGTATGATGGTTTCAACTCTATGTATCTGTAACACTTCAAAGAAGGGCAGGAATCTGAGGTGCCAGGTAGTGGTGTATTTTCCCATTCTAGTTCTATGCATTACTGGTATGCTGACATATAAGCCCCCCTCAGAAAAGGGATTCATGCTGGCCTCTTTCATCCTCTTTCCCTCATCTACATGTGGACTGCTCTTCACGAAGTAGTACTATGATTCTATTGGTAAGGGTTCCTTTTGAGGCGAAGCAGGAAAGGTCTGGTTGCAGCTCCTAGTGGGAGAGCACAAGATGGAGAACTGTGACTTCTCAGTTCCATTCCTAGTTAACTTTAAAATCTCCTTGGATAAATCACTTAACTACTTTCTGTCTCCAAGCTCTAAAACTAAACAAGAATAATACTTACTTGGGTGTCATGAAGTCCATGATTGTACACTCAGTATAGAGGTTTGGGACTGAATTGAGGGAAATTCCAATAAAAGTTATAGAATACCACCAGTAAAATAGATTAGAATTATATTGTGGCTTCCTATAGAATGTGCAATAGTCAACGTTAAAAAGCTGTAAATTAGAGTAAACCAAAAAACACAGCTGGTTCATCCTCCTTCTTACATTCCAAGCTGTCCATTTAGACCAGATCATGTATCCTTGACAAAATAGATGTTGAAAGATTTTGTACACAAACTACATCCATACTGAACTCAGCGCAAGGTTCCTTAGTTAGCTTTACATTTTTCAGCCTGGTTGACTACATCCCTGGCTAATGAAATCCTTTTCTTTTTAAAGGTCGTAACAAGCCATCTTTTTAAAGATACCACAAAGCAGCAATTCTTTGCTCTAGAATTTTTTTCTGATGCTATAGGTATGCCAATGCCTTAACTACAGCATAAGCAAACTTGAGAACCATTATCACCTTTTGGGCTGTGTTATGATCTAAATTAATCTTTTCCTGTTTTCTGTTGGATTATTGTATGTAAATTGATCATGAATTTTTTGGAAACATTTTTTATATGTTTGGTTAATCTTTAAGACTGAATTCAATATGATTTCAATCTCCCCTTTCCACTCTGCAAAATAATGCAAGCTTGAATGTTTTATTTAGTTAAACTGAAAAAAATGTAATTAATTTGCACAATTTCACTGCAGTACAAAGAGAAGACAAATACCTTTTTGTCTCCCAAAATATTAAGAGGTCTATTCTCCAATTAGGGCATGGGGATGACAAGAATAAGAAAACCCCATTAACATTAATAGCATTTAAGCACACAAATCCCTTCCACTAAGAACCTCTTAGGTTATCTTCCCCCTGCCCTGTTTCTTATGAAAGTTGAGGTGCACAAATTTGATAACAACATAAAGGGGACAGAAAATTTTATGCTGCTCCCATTGAAGTCACCTGTCTTTTTCCACTGGTTTCAACACGCAGAGAAGCAGGCCCAGTAAGTGTATTTAGTTAAATGAAAATACATATCCTTGTTTAGGAATTAATTGCAGACAAATTCATAACCCCTCTCCTGAAGCAGCATTTTCAAATGAACAGAACTCTTTGACACGTTTGAAACTACACTGAAGAAAGCTCTTGTAGTGATGCTGATGTTACTGCTGCTCAAGGAGCTTTTATGTTACAGGCTTCAGATGCTACACTTCAAAGACTTTAGGATCAAACTCTGCCTTATTGCATGCCAAGCAAAGGAAGTCTGACTTTAGTCCACAATGGACTGATTGGCCTGGTGCAAAAGGTCACCAAATACTATACATGCCTGCTTGTGACCAAAGCTTAAAAGGGAAATCCTGCCAAGCAGGATTAAGGTGTCTATTCTTCCTTAGGTATGCATACATAACTGCCCTTAGCATGGAGGGGAGTTATGCATGCATATTAAAAGAAGAATAGACCCCTAAGTGTGCAACAGGATCTTGCAATGTGTCAGATACCTTGCAAGAGAGACAAGAGAATTCAAACATAAGTGGGGAGATCTCTGAAAAGATTAAGACCAGCAAGTGAAAGAAAAAGCACTGCTATTACTTAAGAATAAAGCTGTAAGCCCTTAGCTCGAGAAAAGTCTCATACGAGTTAGTGAGAGATTTGCCTGCATCCGGATAAAATAAAAATAGAGAAAGGAAATCAGGTGTTAGCGCTTCGAGATGTATTGTGAGTGAGATATCTGTGTGTTCAGATTGTTGCATATAGACCATTAGAGTGGAAAACAAGGTGATTGTATTTGTGAACACAGGCATTTTATTTCAGTATAAGTCCATTCTTTAATTCCTCACTGTGCATATCCAAGTACCCACAGGCTAGGTACAGACATTACACTTTTGCCAGTATAAGTGACTGGAAGCCGTAACAGAACAGAAGCTCGGCTCACCAAAGGGCGAATGTATGTTCTGTTCACTACCGATTTAAACTATGCCACTTACAGAAAACCATGTTACTTGAATTGATTCCACCTTGGGTTTTTGAATGCAGGTGAAACACCATTTATCTGGGTCCATGGAGGCAGTTTTCCTTAAGTGCTTGCAGGGATAACTGTTCTTCTGGTGTGGTTTAGTACCTGCTGAAGTGTTGGGGCTTAAAGCCCATTTTATGGAAGTGAGAGGCTCCTCCCTAGCTTGCTCCTGTGGCCATATGGCTGAGGGCAGGCCAAACTTGGGGGCATCCAAACCCCAAGCCTCTGGGTTTGGGCCTGCATGTAGGATACCTGCCAAAAAACTTCAGAAATATCAGAAGCCCCTGGTGGGGGTGGAGGATATTTGCCAGTTGTTGAGTCATTTATGGTTCTGGACTGGCTCTTGGATTTGGACTTGATTTGGCTTGGAACACGAAAAATTCCTTTGAAAAAATGTTTTTGAATGTCTGTACCTAGCCATAGGGTAATGCAGGAGAAACTGTGTACCTTAGCTAGATGGGGATGGACTGAATACATGTTCTTACCCTATTAGTGTTTCTCTGATTGCACTGTCTGTATCAGTTGCTCACTGTGCACTAGAATTTTATAGCTTGTTCAAGCACCCTGGTCAGCATACAATGTAGCTTATAAGATTCAGTGGAAAAATTTATGACATCACAATGCAACCAAAGGGAAGAAAGGAAAAAGAAAGAAGGATTAGAGCCTCATACTTTTATTTTATTTGTGTTAGCACTAGAATTTCCATACTTCACAACATCATTCTCTGTCTGGATGAAAGAAATAATGAATCATTTTTATTATTCTAAAAAATGTGAAAAAAGAGTTGATATTAAGAAGCCACCTTTGTACGTTCAAAGGAGTGGACCTGTATGAAAAAATGATCTTTGTGAAAGTATGAACTACAACATGATGTAGACAAGGGGAGTAAACAAAAGACCAGTAATCTTTTATAAATAGAGTCATTCAGGTGTAAAGGCTATATACAATGACTTCTGCAACATAGAATATGAAGACTTATTTTTAATAGATTGAAATCCAAGAGATGATATGTAGGGCATTATCTAGGAGGGGTTTATCAAGGAGAAGTGGAAAGAGAAACAGATTTAATGGGAAGTAACAATCTACTCATAGTGCCCTTTCAATAAAGCAGAGGCAGGGTAAGAGAGGAAGGAAATTTCCTGGAGCTATGCCAAACAACAAGCTGTTTAATTAATATTCAGCCCATCATCCAAAAACTTTGTTGGCTTACAGCTAGGACTGCTTAAGTGCAAAAACTAACGCAATCACTGAAACACAACTCTCCAGTTAAAGCAATCTTATTTCTTGTACTATCACACCCACATGTCATATCAACTGCTTGACAGACTCTGCAACTCCACAAGACACTCCTTGCCACTTCCAATATAATACAGAAACGTAATAAACACACCAAATTTTGTCTGGAACAAATAGATCAGACTGATATATTACATAATTTTGGAAATCTGTGTTTTTTTGGGGTGGAAAAACAGAAATGGAAAGATTCACAGGAAAGGGAAAACAAAGCTTCATTAAAAACAAATCATTTAAAATGACCTTTAGAAGAGGAAATGGTTTTTCTGTCTTTACTTTTTCTTCCTTCCCATTCTGTTTTACATTTTTCAATTTGATTTGTTTGAAGAAGGTAAGAGTTTAATTCTAAAGTGAAGGAATGTATGGAGCGTGCACGGTTATCTGGTGGGTACAGAGCAAGTGAAGTTGTATTAAGCCGTAAGCCCCCTTCTTGTTAGTTTTCATCTTTGATTTCTAAGTAATGAGGGTGATAGTACCCATGGCCCCCCTGGAAGATGAAGTGAAAAATAAATTCATCTTGAATTTTGAAGAGATTATTACATCAAGTATATTACATACACCCACATCAGGCATCTGAATCCACATATTCTTAACTGATGAGCTTCTAATTGTGATGGAATCTCCTTGTTTTTGGAAACCCAAGAAGTGTTATTTAGCATCTCCCTGTTTATCAAACTACTTTATATGGTTCCATATTCAGCAAAACACATATGTATATGTGTAAGTTCTGTGTTATTCAATGGACATTATATGCCATAAACAGAAAGTTAAGTATGTGCTGAGTACTTTACTGAATCATGGCTCAAGATTCAGAGAACATTATACAAAATCTGAAAACACTTGGAAACATGCAACATGTGGTGGATAAGGTACAAGAATAAGTAGATATTCATAGCCTGCCACCTTTGAAATGGGATCATAGAAAAAGGGGTCTGGAATGGACCTTGCCAGCCATGTAGTCCAACCCTCTGCTCAGGGCAGGATCACCCCTAATCCATCCCAGCCAAGCATCTATCTTGAAAACTTCCAAGAATGGAGATTCTACAATTTCTCTCCGTGTCCCCTGTTCTAGTGCTTGACCTCCTTCCTAGTCAGAAAGTTCCTCCTAATCTCCAATTTAAATTTCCTCTGCTGCAGTTTGTCCTAGTCCTGTCCCCTACACCACAGAGAAAAGCTTGTCTTAATCCTCTGTAATTACCCTTCAGTTATTTGAGAACTGTTACCATCTTCTCTTCTCCAGACTAAATAATCCTAATTCTTTCAGTTTTTCCTCCTGGGCCCCTAATATTTTTTCTGGTTCTGTTCTGGACTCTCTTTAAACTGTTTACACCCTTTATGAGTTGTGTGGCTCAAAACTGGACAAAGTCCTCCAGATGAGGCCTTACTAGTCCTGAATAGAGTAGAAGAATCATTTCCCTTCATTTGCAAGTGACTTTCCTGTTAATACGATTCAGCATCCTGTTGACTTTTCTTGCAAGAAGAGCATATCACTGGTTTATATTCATCTTATCTCTATTGTAAGCACTAGGTCAGTGGCTCCCAGCCTCGGGGCATGGCCCAAATCAGAGTTGTGAGGAATCCGCCCCTCACTCCAGCCCTCTTGCCTGCTGGGCTCTCCAGGCACACAGTTCATGTGGCTCTCACGGCTGCTGCCCCCCACGATCCCAGCCCAGCCTGAGCTCTGCTGGTGTCGCTGGGCATGAGTGAGTCTGGCACGACCCAGATTTCGGGTTGCAGCAAAAAAAGGAGCCACTGCGCTAGGTCCTTCTTTGCAGTACTCTAGCCACTGCCAAGCCTATGTTTGTACATACAATTATTCCATCCCTGGTGCACGACTTTGCACTTGTCCTTGTTGAATCTTGTCTGATTGATTATGGACCATTTTTCCAGTCTGAGTTATTCTGGATCCTAGCTCTACCTTGCAGAGTGTTTGCAAATCCCCCCAACTAGGTGTCATCTGTGAATTTGCTAAGTATTCACTTGATGTCATCCTCCAAATCTTTAATGAAGACATTAAACAAAACCAGATCCAGGACAGCCCCCTGGGGAACGCCACTTGATACCATCTCCCAACTAGACATTGCACCATTGATCACTACCTATTGGGTATGATGATCCAAATAATATTATATCCACCTTATGGTATTTTTGTGTAGACTATATGTCCTTAGCTTGATAATATAATAATCTCACAGTTAAATTACAAAAGGAGTGATAAGAGAATTAAGCTTCATGCCTGACTCCATTCACTGTGTGAACTTACTAAACTGTTGTTTACTTCAGTTCCCCCTTTTGTCAAAGGAGAATAACAATATTTACCTACCACACGGAAATCCTTAAATAAGACTCAATTCCTGTGATGTTTATAATGTATGATTTTGCACTTATATACATCCACCTTGGTATTTGTCACTAAGTCTTGTGATTGCCTAGCACATCCTACAGTTTAAAAGGTGGTGATATCTCCTGCAAAGCTCTAGCATCTAGCCTGCTTTATTGTAAAGGGTTTTGGACAGATTCTATCTGCTCTCTCTTGAGATGCAGCCAGCACCACAGCAAGAAGTAGAGGGTTCAATTTGCAGGGGTTGGTACATTTTTAGTTTTTCTGGTTCCAGTTAGCATTTCAGTCACAAGAATAAACTATCCTAAGCTGAGTTTTACATCACATTGTCTGTGGCTTGTTCAATTCATTTTCTTAGTATAAGATAGAAATAGGGTAGTTTGTTTTCAACAGCTAGATGAGACTCTAATCTATTTATGTTGCTACAGACATCAACCAGTTAATTCTTTCTTTCTTACTGCAACATGATACAGGCCCATAAAATTAGTCTCATAAGCAGTGACTTTTTCCTGTTAAAGGTGCTCTCCTTTTTCCTAGGTGTAATCTCGCATCCTTTTTAAATGCCTATAGAGAAAGGATGGATAAATATAGTTTGATTTCCTCACTGCTCCCAAATTGACAACTGGCCTATATCAGCTATTACTGGTGAGACTGTAAACAAACATGAACACCCTTTTCCTTTGGACATTTACATCCAAATCCTACATTATTTACTAGTTAGGGTGCAGATCATAGGCCACATAGTAACCGTGACAGCAGGCTACTTATGTAGTCTGTCATCTAGTATCTGGCTGCTTCTACACGAGACACTTCTATGCAGTAGCATTGGCAGGCACTGCTGTGTAGCAGTAATGAGGTACTGCTCATTGCTATTGCACAGTAGCATTAGAAAAAAAACGTGGGGATGCTACTGCGTTGGTTATGCAAGTACTAAATGACTGAGCAGTAACAACTGTACAGTCTGCCGCTTGTGTAGATGTGGCCTCTGAGTGCTCAGTGCCTTATTTTCTTTTCATAGGTTCTAATTTAACCAGTTTGGAGTACAAGCCAGGCTCAGTCTCTATTAACATCAGAACTTTTCAGCTTCTCTCAAACTCTACTTCATTGAATTCAGGAGACCTAATCCAATCCCAGGCTCAAGACAAGACCACCCCTGCCTAAATCAATTCATCCCACACTTCCAGTGATGGAGATTCCATACTGTTTTTTGGTAATCAATAATCTGTTGTGAGCATGACTTCTGTTAAGTTGCATAACTTTTAATAACATGTATTAATAATATATCCTACAAAGTGTATAGAACCATTTGCCTATCATTTAATTACAGAACACATATTTAAGAAAATATAGACATTCCATTGCTGACACATTGGGAATGTACAATAAAATAGACTATGTACAATATAATAGATAAATTATTCTCCAAGGGCCTAATCCAGTGTACATGTAAAATTAATGGGAGCTTTCCCTGCTGAAAATATATTTCTGCTCAATAGGCCCAAATATTTACTGGTATAGCATCTAAATATTTATTGTAATCGTGGTAAGTTATGCATTGACTGAATACGCGGTCTGATTTTCAGGATAGTGAGTACCTACATCTGTTGAATTCATGAAGAGCTGTAGATGCTCAATACCTCTAAAAAATCAGGCCAATAGCATGTTGTCATTTAGAAACATACAAAAATGTAGCACATTCCAATAAACACAGGATGGATTGAATTTTGTCTTTGTTCACTATATTGACTTGGATGGAATACTGCTGAGTTTACACTGCTGCATCCTTGTTTTTG
Organism: Crocodylus porosus; assembly: GCF_001723895.1. Taxonomy (NCBI): domain Eukaryota; kingdom Metazoa; phylum Chordata; order Crocodylia; family Crocodylidae; genus Crocodylus; species Crocodylus porosus. The sequence continues at coordinate 66,637,976 of NW_017728947.1, read as the reverse complement.
CCAGATTGTTCCCCCTGCTCACAGGAGTAGTATTTTACTCCATGAGAAGTTCCATGGAGCTCAGTGGGACTTTGCCATGTGAGCTAGGGTGGCAGAATCCATCTCTTAGCTGGTACACAGCTATGCTAACATTTTTCTGTTATGCCTAAAAAAGATTATGGGCAAAAAACAACAGCAGAAAGAAAAAGCCAGTGCAAAGTCTATTAGAATTACTGTTCACTGCTGAGAGGTTCATGCCAAGGTGAGTATCTGCTGTTTGCACTATTGACTATTTCTCAAGGTTTCCAGAAACCATGACACCATTTTTTCAAAGAATATTCTGTCCCATGACTGGGACTATTCTAAATATGGGCCACTCATCTCTCGCTACCTCTTTTTTGCATTTATTTTGGAATTTATCTAATAATAATAAAAAATGTAAAATATTCTATAATCATATAAATTTAAGAAATAGTCTTATGGAAACAGCTTCTGCAACCCATACTTAATTCTTACGGAATGAAGCCTGCAGGATTTAGCCCATACTAAAATGTTTTCTTTCTCAGCTCTCTAATTTTTGAACAAAACATTAAGCCTAACAGCATCAAACTAATTCTTATTAATTCTACTTTCCTCACTCTGTTCTGACTCTAATAATTATTTTTGTTGTTTTTAATATAACTACCCTTGCACTTATGTCATAAAAAATTCTGCCTTTTCTCCCTTTTTTAATATTTGTATTCAAGACAAACAACAGGAGGTTGAAATCAGGCCATTTAAAAGAAACATCTGCTGACATTTATTCATATGCTACATGTTCCACTTTCATCATTGAATGTAATGATAAACACACATTCCAGTCAATAATGGCAATTCCCAGCCAAGCTTTACAAATGGTCTCTTTAACACCTAAATTGACAGCTCGGGAGAATTTGAGATAGAAGCTAAATATGGTACATTTGGACACTATTTCCCTAAGTCTAGAATGACTGGAAGACTTTAACAAGCACATGCACTATAATTTGTACATATAGTCTTGACTTATGCAGGTATATGTTTTATTAAAGATTTTTGTTCTATAAGTTTTTAATGATCTCCCCACCCCCAAGTCTCTTAAAGCTGGGAGGCAGGAAGCAGGGGAGGAGGCGAATATTGTTTTTTGAAAAAAATGAAATTAATTATATCCCCTTTCTGAACAGATTTAACTCTGTAAGAATATGTAAAAGCTTTTTTTTCTTTTTAAAGGGGGAAAAGTCTTTTAATCAGTTTTGATTTTTATAAATCTAGTAGTATAACAAACATATTCATTTATATTGATTTTAAAAATCTTTTCTATATGATTATTTAATAAGTATTTTGTGGTAAAATATATTATTTCCTTCCTAATGACATTGTATATACTTCCCCTGAGGAATATGATATGGGTTGCCATATAGCAAAAGTAGTACCTTCTTGAAAGCTAATGGTTCACAGCCATGGCAACTTGAGATGGTATGAACAAACTTATTAAAGATCCTATGATAGGGACATAATGAAATTGTGTCACCACTTTGTATGCATATAGATATATTACTCTGAAACAAGAATTATCGCTTTATATATTTCATGTATATTCTTTTTCATTTTAGGTTAGATTGATTAACCTTTTTATAACTGAATCATAAACTGATTTCAAGTCGAGCAGAAAATCACAACTTTACCAAACTCTTTCATGTGTGAATAGTTTCTCCTTTCAAAACTCTGGTGTAGTTCAAAACAGGTCATTCATTATTTAACAGCAGAGGGAAAACCTACATATTTTAAAATAATGAATGTAAAAGATAATTATAAGATCAGAAAGTTATCTTGCATAGTGTAACAAAAAGTGTTAGACAAGGAGCAAGTCATACAAAGCTGTATCTTTCATATCAGGGAAATTACTTCCTGAAATGAATTCAGTTTAGACTAACAACTTGAAATTGATTTTGTTTATTTATACTCATAAAATGTGTAAATGTGGAGTTTCATTACCTAGTCTTGTAATCTACTCTTAAGTCATATATAATGAAGTAGCAAGAGTTTATTAGTTGTAGCACTCAATCATAATTTGGGTTTGTTGATTGACTTAGTTCTGCAGGCACTTGTTATTGGCTATCTGGGCCAATTGACTTATCACATTTTGCTTTGTATGTAAACATTTCCATCCAAAAAAGATGGGTATAGGAGTCTACTGCAGATATTGCACTTTATGCAGGTATTGCGTTCACTTTTCATTGGTGTTAACAATGACTTGAGGTAGCACCATTCATTGGACTAGAACCTAACTGACTTCTCATAAGTTACCAAATCAGGATTTAGTTGGAATTTAAGTGGCTGTGTCACAGAATTATTCCAACTCATACCATTCGGACAACAAAACTGTTTAAACACCTTGATTCATTGTTTCTCCTTTTCCTAGGTACCTCTACTTAGGAATGCTCAATATATTTTCATACTCATCACCCACTCACTTAACTTTACCTGAGTCACCAAATCTTTAAGCAAGGGCAGAGCACACCTACTAATTGCGCATGTCTACAGCAGCTTAAACTTACTGAGCAGTAAATTACTGCGCAGTAAGCAGGAATAGGCTGGCATCTACACATGCAAGCATTAAAACATTTTTATGCTGTATGTACACTGACTGACTGACACACAGTGTTACTGTGAAGTAAAGTGTCTACACATGTGTTATTCTGCAGTAACTAATCGGGCATAATTTTGGTACCTGCATGATACAGGTATCAAATTTATGCTCCAGTCAGTGTAAGTCACTATATTTACTATGCAGTAAGGGCATGGACATGTAGACATGTGCTCATACTGGGCACTAATTTTAGTTACCGTGCAGTAAATGAACACATGTAGATATGCCCAGACTGTGGCCTTTGAGTTCTGATCTCTGCTACCAGGTCAATTTATGCAATTTATATTAGATGGTTAGTGATCAAAATCAGAAGTAAATGTGGCAGCAGGAGACAGAACCCCAGACTCCTCATTCTGAGGGGCGTTCCATAACCACTAGGCTACAAAGTCATGCTTCTTTTTCTTATTCTACTGTCAAGCCACATCTGGATGAGCATGGTTGCATTATATATGGTGTCACAGACACATCTGTGGTGCCACATACTGCATGTTCAGATATTCTCCATGCTGCAAGGGAGCAGCACAAGGGGTTTTTTTGGACCACTGGATGTCCAGGGGTCAAAGAAACCAGCACAAAAAACAAGTGGAGCAGTGCACTTCGGGGTAGTGTGCACCACCAAAACCAGAGCCTGGCTGGCCAGAGCTGTGCTGTGGCTGCCAACCAGGCTCTGAGCAGCAAGCTCACCACTGCTGCAGCCCCAGGAGGCCTCCAAGTAAGGCTTCTGGGGCCATCCCAGTACTGGCCCCAGCCTCCCCTACCCCAGCCCAGGTAACCTGCCATGCACCAGAACACACGTGGCATGGGCATTCCCCATAGACTCCCCATAGTGGCAGCATAAGGTCAATGTTCATCTGGATGTGGCCTCAGTGGGCAATCCTTACTTTGTGAAAGGTCTCCTTATTCAGAATGGCCAACATACTTCCCCTCCAAGGAAGTGGGAGATGTAGGTTTGAATCTCTTTGGGTCTTACAGCTGGACTTTTGGGTCTTAGGCCTGGACTCCAGGTCTCCGAATTTCTGGGACATTCTCCCTGCCACCACCTTGCATTTGCCTGTTGGGCAAAAGGTGGGCACTCCAAGAAGCTGAAGAGTGAATGTGGAGTGCTGTGCTTCATACTGAATTCAGTGCCATTGTCATTTTCAGTTTAGGTAGATGTCTTCTCTTCTAGGTGGTCTGAAGCTAAGCACCCTTGTATGTCATGTACCTATTACTTACTGGTAGGTACCTTCTAGCTGAGGGTTGAAATGATTTGGATTGCCTCTGGAGACACTTAAGTCTTCCCATTCACTGTACAGACAGCTGATTTGCCTAACCTTTCAATTTGAATTGTGCTCCTGGGGTAAGGTAACTACCGTTTAGGTGTTATGATGGCCTAAGTGGAGGAGCTACCTTAGAGATCAATTAGGATCTAGCACTATGTCAGGTAGCAATTGTTTTCAAGATAATATTCTAATTTAAGGATTTTAAGATTTGTCAATCACCTTATATTCAAGTGTTGAAGAACCTTTATATATAAACCCTAAAAATGTCCCAAAACATATTTCTCTCATGATTTTCTGGAGTCTAAGTTATACATGCAGAATTTTAAAATTACTATTTCATTATTTTTGATGAGACTCATTAGTCAAGAAACTCTTTGAAATGTTCAGTAAACAGAATGTGTATATTGCTATTATTATTGGGCATGAAACTTTATGGTGATGTAAGCTAAGCAGAAAGTATTAGTGTTAGTTTCTTGACTGTAGTGGACTAGAGTAGTGGAGTAGTGCCACAAATTAGCCCCATACCTTCCCTGAGTGCCACTCTGATCCACTTCCCTTTCCTGATTTGATGCTCTGATTTTTGCTTCCTGCTCTATCTGCTATTGGGCTGTCTGCACTCTCCCTGATGTGCTATGGGTGGCATGTTGGCCATCCCAGACTATAGAAATACTACATCAGGGTTAGTGCAGTATGATCTGCAATTTTAGGAAATGGATGTCAGCTTCTATTAAAATATAAGACACATATTATGGGGAAAAAATACTCTTCCAGTTGGGTGAGGTGGTACCTGAATGTAGAAGTAGTAGTATGTTACCTGTGTACCAGTGTACATGATTTGGGATGAAAGGCTAAATTAAGCATTCCCCACAAGCAGTGTTGTACTTTGTATTTACTTAATGGCAGGTCAGGGACAGATTATCTGAAGAGATGGACTTGAATTAATATATCTACAGTTGTAGGGCTGCATCAATTGTTGCCTATTCACAGAAAGGCTTGGTAGAGCTTTAGAAACTTCTGCAGTTTAATAGCTGTAAGATCATAGCTGGCCAGAGCTGTAAGACTATAACTGGTCTTTATCTTTATGATCTCAGGATGACTTCAACTACTGTATGGTCTATATATGCATGATCCTTTCCATCCTGCCTTGGTTGTTCCTCAAGGATGCGGTCCTTGAAGTACCAAAAAAGTCCAAAAAGGTAGCAGAAAGGCTGGTAAGCCCTCTTGGCTTAATAGGGATATCATGGTCCTCTTGAAAAAGAAGAAATAGGCATGCAAAAAATGGAAGCTTGGGACAGTCCTGAAGGAGGACTATACAACAATGACCTGCACTTGTAGGGAGCAGATTAAAAAGGCTAAGGTGGTGACTGAATTTAAATTAGCAACAGAAATCAAGGACAATAAGAGGTCCTTCTTTAGGTATGTAGGAAACAGGAGGAAAACAAATAGGAGTGTGGAGCCAATGCTGAACAACTCAGGACAGCTGTTTGCTGACACTCAGGAGAAAACTGAGCTCCTGAATGACTACTTTGCTTCTGTAGTTCACTGGGAAAAATCATACTAGGTAAGGTTCAGAATGGGAATGGTTGGAATGACCACCTTCCTACTGTTGAGGTTGAGCTAGTGTATGATCAGTTAGAAAAGTAAGACATTTATAAGTCAGCAGGGCTGGATGAACTTCATCTGAGAGTGCTGAAGGAGCTGGCTGAAGTCATCAGGGAACCTCTGGCAAAACTTCTCCAAAACTCATGGTGCTTGGATGAGGTCCCTGAAGACTGGAAGAGGGCCAGTGTTGTGTCCACCATCAAGAAGGGGAGGAGAGAGGACCCAGGCAACTATAGGCCAATTAGCTTAACTTCTATCCCAGGGAAAGTCCTGGAAAAATTCATCAAGGCGTCTATGTGCAATATGCGAGCAGAATGTAGGATTCTGAACAACAGACAGCATGGCTTCTTTGTGGTTAGGTCTTGTCCTACCAGTCTCATCTCCTTCTACAACCAGGTAACTTGCTACCTGGATAAGAGGGAGGAGGTTGCCATTGTATACCTAGACTTCCAAAAGTCCTTTGATCTGGTATCCCATGATGTTCTCATGGGAAAATTGGAGGATCATGGGCCTAACTGCTCAACAGTTATGTGGGTAGGAAGCTGGCTGCAGGGTAGGACCCAGAGAGTTCTAATAAATGGAATTGTGTTGTCCTGGCAGGAAGTGGCCAGCGGTGTCCCTCAGGGGTCAGTGCTTGGTCCAGTGCTTTTCAGCATCAGTGATTTGGATGTGGAGGTAAAGAGCTCACTGGCCAAGTTGGTAGACAGCACTAAGTTATGGGGGAGCGTGGCCATGCTTGAAGATAGGTTGTAGATACAGGTGACCCTAGACAGGCTGGCAAGTTGGGAGGATTGGAACCAGATGAAGTTCAACATTTAGAAATGTAAAGTACTCCATCTGGGGACAAACAATCCCCAACGTATTTATAGGATCAGTGGCACCAAATTGACTAGCGCCATGACCGAAAGGGACCTAGGGATAATAATAGAACCATAGAATGAACATGAGCCGTCAGTGTGATGCTGTAGCCATCAAGGCAAATAATACTCTGGCATGCATCAACTAATGCATCTCAAGCAAACCAAGGAAATGATTCTTCCACTTAACTCAGCATTAGTGAGACTGCAGCTGGAATACTGCATCCAGTTCTGGGTGCCGCACTTCAACAAGGACATGGGAAAGCTTGAGAGAGTCCAGAGAAGAGCCACCCATTCAGAGACTTGCACAACAAGCCATATGAGGAAAGGCTGAGAGACTTGGGTCTCTTCAGCCTAAAAAAGAGAAGGCTGAGAGGGGACTTGGTAGCAGCTTACTGCTACATCAGGGGAATACATCAAGGGCTTGGTGAACAACTGTTCACCAGGGTACCCTTGTGGAGAACCAGGAGTAATGACCACAAACTCCTGGAAAACCATTTCAGGCTTAACACTAGGAAAAACTTCTTTATAGTTAGGGTGTCCAAACTGTGGAATAAGCTCCCTCCAGAGGTAGTGCAATCACCTACCCTGGAAATCTTCAAGAGGAGACCAGACGGGCACCTTGCTGGGGTCACTGGACCCCAGTTGTCTTTCCTGCCTAGTGCAGGGGAGCTGGACCAGATGATCTTGCAAGGTCCCTTCCATCCTTACAATCTATGAATCTATAAGAATTCTCAACTCAGGGAATGACCCAGTTGTTCAGGATGTATGTTGCTTACCAGGATGTAGCCCTAAATATATCAGAGTAAACACAAATATCATCACAACCTTCTTTTAGAAAATGCCTTTGCCACTGTTCTCTGCTTCCTTATTTCAATAAACTTATTGTAGCAGGGTGGTTTAGCCCTTTAAGTGGGGCAGGCAGCTGTGGGGTGGGAGCCCAGCTATGAATGATTAGTTGATAGCTAAAAGCCCAAGCAGTGAGAGAGTAAGGAGCTTGGGCTGGGAGAAGGAGCACTTTGCAGGCAGGGAGCAGACTGAACCCAGAGGAGTTTGCCTCTAGGAAGGGCTCTCTCCAGCTGCGTGGAAAAAAGTCAAAGGTTTGCTCATTTATTCATTTATTTGCTTGGTTCAAAGATTATTGTTTTGGGTTGTGAGGATTGGCCAAGGGGCTCCCAAGGGAATAAAATCAGACAGGAAGGCTGCAAGCACACAATCCACTTATGGACTACTGTTTGGACCAGTGGTACTCAAACTTTTGGCCCTGCAGGCCAGATAAGTAGGGCCAATCTGTAGACCAGATCAAGCTCTGCATGCCAGGATTAGGCCTTGGGGCCTGGCTCCATCCTCTCCCACTGGAATTGGCTGCTAGGGCCTGGTGCTACCCTTACCTGGTCCTGAACACTGGGATTGGGCATGTGAACAAGCACATAGGGCCAGGGAAATCTGCCACCAAATTTCCAGACATGTAAGAAGCCCTGTGGGCCATATGACATGTCGCCATGGGCTATATCTAGCCCATGGGCTGCGGCTTGAGCAACCCTGGTTTGGACTGTCTGAAGGACCTCTAAGGGGGCAAAGTTTGCCTGCATGGCAGCAGATACTCAAACACACTTACATTTATGTTCCTCCAAACATATACTTTTTAAATGATTTTAAAGCTCTCCAACCTCAATAGGTTGATCCTACACTAGGAACATCTAACATTGTCTTTATTCATAGAATTAGGGTAGAGTAGGGTAGGGTAGGGTTAAAGGTTGGGTTTGAATTTGAGGTAAAATTAGGGAATTGCCTGCTATTTCAGCACCCGAAGTGGGAAAGAAGCAAAGATGGGATATTAAAATAAACTTGTAGTTAGTGTGCCAGAAGGAATTACTGTCTTATAAACCATAAATAACAATCACAGTTGATATATAATATTTTAATACTATAGTATCATTGTGTCATTGGAAACAAAGTCTTGATTACCAACTTATAAGACTTGGGCTAACCCAAAAGTGAAGATTCAAATATTCCATTAACTTTGGGAAATTTTCAGTATTCAAACACAAATCCAAAGTTCAGTTTTCATTACTGGTATTTATCTTTATGACTGTCTAAAGCAAAAACTGACACTGATCCTCACCTACCCAGTCAAGGATGTAGACTCTAACAAGATTGCCAACATTATGGAAAATATTAACCCTTGTATCTTTTTCTCAGTCTACATACTACTAGAATATAGGCCAAAGTTATTAGGAAGACTACGTGAATTATCTAATTCCATCTCTATATAAATAGCTATTCAGTTGCTAAACATTTGGTCTGGAAAATCGAGTTCATTATCATTTTACCTGCAGTGCTTCTATTATGCTTTGAAAAAAATAATAACTATTATATAATAAAGCTGGCTTGGAATATATGAGAGATGACCCTATCTAATGGCTAGTCTCAGGAAGGATGGGAAGTTGACATTTATAGCTTCTTTATATCAAGTGGTAGGATTATTGCTCTTGGTGTTAACAGTTCTAGATTCTATTCCTAAGAATGACTGAAATTATATGTGTTCCCTATTTCTCTCCATTGGCTACTTGATATGCCCTACTTGGAAATTTGCTCATGAATATGAAATCCTTACATAAATTGATGTGGATCAGAACCATCTCATTAAGAGGAATTTCAGTCAATAATGAAAGTGCTGCCATCAATGGCAGCTCAACACTTATGCCTATAATGGTGCTATTGCAATGATCCGGAGCATAACCTGTGCATGAGGGAAGAAAAAGGGTAGAAATAGGTAAGAACCTCACTATGTATTTTGATTTATATTGGTTTTGATGGTTTCATGGCCACTCCTCATTTACAATTCTTATTTTCCTATCTGTTTAAGGGAAAGATGTGACAGACCTGTAGACTCGCCAAAGCCACAGAGATTTTGGGTAAGTTTCTCTCTCTTGGCTTTTTTACATGAGGCAGGGAGAACATATGGATCCAAGTGTTTAATTCTATTCCTAGGCCAATATATAACTGTATATAATTATGGGTTTGAAAGAATAGAGAATAAACTCAGTACAAATTCCATTATCAAACTAACAAAAGGTACTTTTCTTTTACAGATAAAGGGTTCACTAACAAATGACTGAAAATAATAAGAAAATAATCAGATGGACATATATAACCAATGAATGTTTCATGATTTCTAAATGGATACATTTTCCAATGTGCACTAGAAAGTTAATATGTTCTCAGAAGATTTCTTTAATTTAGTTGTTGCTAATTTATTCACACTAATACAGGAAAAAAATACTGCAAAATTTTTCATAACAAAAAACTGTGCATATCTCTGTGTTTTAGCTGGCATGTGGTTCTACACAGATGGTTTGGGGCTTTCTTTGCTGCAAAACAGATGGGCCTCCACTGTCCCTTACCAATCAAAAGAGAACTTGAAAATATAGGAATATCTTTACTTTCATTGTGTCCTCTAATTCAAGAAATTAAATGCCTAAATGTATAAATATAACTTCCTGTGTAAGATGATAGAATAATATGGGATATCATATGCTTAAATAAAACTATAGGGTATATATAATACAAAAACCTGCTTGCTGCTTTTTGTAGGCAATAGTTGAATGTTACAAAAAGTATTGACTAGAGTGAGAGTTATAGTTGTTAATCTTAGCTATGTAAAACTGTTGTATTTATACTTCACTGGTATTGTTTAAATTTATTTTAGATAGTGATACTACGTCATTCAAAATAATTACCAACTTAAGTGTGCAGCTTCTTGACAGATCAAATTTTATTATTTTGTTCACATGCTGCACTGTGTGACAGTAGCAGAGACATTATACCAAGAATATCAGCTGATCTTTTTCTATTTTGCAAGAACTAGATAGCTATAGGGAAAAAACGGCACTGACACCTTTTCCCAGCCATGCACCTTTTTCTGCTAGGGACCTGGGAAAGGTGACCAGTGACTTTGGGCACATTTACAGTTCCTAGGGGATGGGGAGGGAATTTGTTTGTTGGCGAGAGTGGCTAGACCCTGACCCTGACAGTGCAGTCACCAGTATTGTTGGGAGGTGCACACTACTCCTAGCTCTGTTCCATAATTAATCAGTCTAATTAAAAGCTAATTTGGCTATGAAAGTTCAACCAAATTGCTGGCTTATCCCTTATGCCTCTGACTCTCCAAGTTTCCATACAATGTGTAATAGTTTTGCATTATATTTAGACATGTATTCCTCTATAAATGCTATTACCTCAGTCTTAAAGTAAGGTGGTGGAAGAGTTCTCTGCTTTCCTGAGCCCCCAGGGTTCCCCGAGGGCACAAAGGTTAGCTAGTCAAGGTTCAATTGTAGGAATCAGGACCTAAACATGATTTTAATACGCCAATCTCACGATGCTGAAAAATATGGGACAAATTCCCACAATCCCATTCCTTTCTACTTCAGTGTGTGGCCATATTAGGCTGTTAGGCACAGCAGGAGTTTCTGTAAAATGGCATTATGTAGCCTCAGTGATAGACACAGAAAGTAAAGTTACTGAGTTATATGCCTGAAAACATTATTACGTGACTCTAAGGGATTTTTTTTTCTTTTAAGTAAGTGAGCTTTCTTCCAACTATAGAAAATGAAGATAGTCATTTCAGAGCATTACATTAAGGTAATATATCTGTTATAATGGCCCATGAATTATACCAGCATACCATTTGTATCTGTGCCTTGAAAATTGCAAACCTAGTGCCATTTAACTTGGTTAATGATGTACATTTTCATGAGCCAGTAGCCTTGTGTGGGAAGGAATCACTTTTTGCTGTGTCTAATATAAAGGAAAAAGGGGCAAGTCATCAAACTCATTTTAAAGTATGCTGATTTTGTTGAATGCATGGAACACTGAGCAGCAGCACATCTTTTTCTTTCTCTCTCTTCAGTCTTCATTAATATTTATAGTTTAACTTTTATTTGGTACATATTGTGAAAAATGTATTTTAACACCAGGCTTGGAGTTGGCTGCAATGCACCATCTTCTCTCATGTAGGTGCGGAAAAATGTCTAATTGCAGGTGATATTTTTTTGTTCTTTTTATGTCAATCTGCTGAATCGTTTTTGTAATATTTTCAATTTTTTAAAAGGAAATGGGGGAGGAAGACAGATGAAATGATTTTACTACAATGTCAACATATTTCACTGAGACTCCCTAGAAGGTTATATTTCTTGAGCAGCAGCAGTAAGGGATATAACAGTTATGTTGGGCATACAAACTTAGGAGTTAAAACCTTAGTCCATAGTTTAACATATGGTAGGGCATGCTTTGGTATGGAGAGAGTAGGATTTCTATCAGGTCTTGTAATCCACAGGGTGGATTATAGTGTGATGGTGTGAGTAGTCTTGGAAATGTCTGTGCAGCTTGCCTCTACCCCAAATGAAACAAGTCAGCTCCTGAGGGTGATCATGGTCAACTATATGGATGGAAAAAAGGATGGATTGTACTGAAGGATAGAAACGCCCTGGATGGTGATTCTATGTTCTTTGTGAAGGCATTTAATTTGATTTACTCCAGAAGGTAGCAGAAGCTGCTTTTTCTAGACAGGCAGCACTGAAAAGGGAGTCTCTTACATCACTCTGCAGTGGCTTCTGTGACCAGTCAAGGAATCCTGATGACAGATCCTGAAGGGAATTCCATCTTGCCTTCCTCCGCAGGGACGATAACCCGTCAGAGGGCTCTGAGGAAGGACTGGGTCAAAGTCCAAGAGCAGGATAAAAAATGAAGTGAGGGATTGCCCTTGCTTATGAACCCATCTGTCAGAAAAAGAGGCTGTTCTCGTTTTATGATGTACATCAGGCAAACAACCCCCATGTTACTAATCACAAAAGACTTGCATCCTGAAAAGTAAGGAAATACTGTAGATTTTTATTTAAAGAAGAAAAATTGAAAACTTCAAAGTGTGTTCATTGAAAGCCTGATAATCAGATTCATTTAAGTCTTTGTGTGGTACACAACACTATTAATTATATGCAAGTGAGTGGAGCGCAGCTGAACTACTGACATTTTCTAGGACTCTCCTTGACGTGGATTTTTGACACTTTTTCGACTTAAATGCTTGGCTTAGCTCACAAGTTATATGGGGATAATATTTTTTTCTCTACATCACAGCAAGAAAGGCAGAAACATTCTGAATATTTTAGAAGATAAGTAGAATTACTGTAATCTTTTTTATATCAACCTGTTAGAACATATTTAAAATTATAAATGGCATAGAGGAATTTCAGTTTCAAAATTTCAAATACAATTAAAGCAAATGTCATTTCCCCCTATTTGAACTTGTCTGCCTTTCACAAAACCCTACAAAGAAACATTTTGTCAACTAATAATTGAATAAATTTGACTTGTGACTTGAAGTGTTAAAACAAAGGGTTTTTTTTTCAGTACATGTAACACAGGAGGTTTTCTGCAGCACAGTTTCAGAACTCATTCTCAGTAAGAAACCTTATCTAATCCTGTTTCATCCTTTAAAACTGCCTACACACTAATCTCAAGGGACAAATTTAATACTTTGCAACAAAGGGAATATATCCCTTTCAGCTTGAATAGAGGAATTGTTAGGACACCACGTGAGGTATGAATAACATTATAATGCTGCCATTTACTTGGTGAAAGAAAAAAGAAGTCTCCTATTGCAACCAAAAGATTAGGCCTTCTTCCTTGGGTTAAATTTTTTGACCCGTGCTATATCCCAAGACACCTATGTTACTGTTATATTTGGGTCTTCTACCTCTCGTGAAGTAAACACTGAGCAAATGTAAGTAAACAGTTTGTTTTAGTTGAAGATAGAAAAGCTCTATTTAATTGAGTTTTGATGATAGATGTGCTCCAAATGGTGCAAACATCTTTGACATGGTAAAATAATATTGTCTTATGGCATGTGTAACACTACATAAAGAATCTAAGTTTAGCACTTTCTGAATTTACAACATTTAAGTGAGAAGATGACAAAAGAGAGCCAAAGTATCCATACCAGAAAAACCTTTAACAAAACTGGATAGTATAACTTTGTTGTTACTGATATAGACAAATAACATGTTTTCACTAAAAGTTGTATATAAGAACAGTTGGACCTGGATGGATAAACTACATTTCTCATCTATTCTTGCATTTATATAAATAGGCCAGATGAAAAAGAACCCCGATGAATAAGTGATGCCATGCCTTAACTTTACCCTATTTGTCACAAGAAAGATATATTAATTACATTTATCATTTAAAGGTATACCCATATTAAAAATAAGACTTTCTTAATGATGTAGATCCAGATATAAATTCTGTCTGAATCCTCTAGTTTTCTTTGTATTTAATATGCTACATTAATTGTTAATCTATTATTGTAATTAAATTTGATTACAGTAAAAAGTCCTCTTGAATAAAGTGGTAAATGGAGCTTTCAATTGATTATTTTTTTCCATGTACAGAACAACATCTTATCTACAGTCATGGGAAAATAGTGATGTGACTTTATCAATTAGATTATACAGAATTTTGAGTTTATCAACCCACTATGCCAAAACCTTCATTTTGTCTGTTTTACAGGCTATTTCCTGCTCCATAGGGTTAATCCCAGTGATAAATATCAGGTTATTGTTAGAAGATTATTTATTTCTTGCAAGGAAAGTAGAATCTTAGGACTGTAAGACAGTATATTTGCCAGATTATTTTCTGCAGTTGCCATAATATCAAGGATTTTGCTCTTTTATTAATGAAGCTATAAAACAATTTACAAAATGTTGATATTGACTGTCAGTTAAAAAATGGCACTGGAAAATTAAACTTATCACTCAGTCCCTACTTTTACTTAGTGTTGTGGAATTTCTAGACACTACCTTGCTATAGGATGTTGTACTTATCCAGTCAGCTTTTGCAGGACTTTTTTACATTGACAGGCAGAAAAACTCCCAGACTATATGATTTTTCACCATTGTGTCACAGTAAATTAAAAATGTATGAACTTATGTCAAAATCTGCCTGGTTGGTTGTTCTTAAATCAGTCACTGCATTTGACAGATCAGGCATAATGTGGGCGCATCTCATCACTTTGCTATCTGCAGTGCTTGTGTTGTGTGCTGAATATACAGAGACTTGGGCATTCTTTCCTCCACTACCAGCTTATTGTATGATCTTGAGCAAATCATTTAACTTTTCTGTGCCTCAGCATTCCAAGTTAAAAATTCTAATTTAATAGTGATGGATGAAAATAAATATTTAAATACAGCACATTATTATCTGACACTGAATGTCATCCATGCAATTCTGGATACTTTTTAAAGGGGGATTTTGTAACACTGGCTTGCCTTCAAGGATTCATCTTTGGCCCTTCTTGTCCAATCAGCTTATTCATATATGTGCTAAAAATTGTGATAAGTTAAAAAGTGATTTCAAATCTTTTGAAGGGCTGTCTAAAGTGGAAGGCATGGAGAATCAGACGTACTATCTTCTTGAATAAAGATTACATTTATTTTAGGGCAAATATTTGCTAAACCATAATGGAGATGCACATATAGCTTTACTAACAGCAAAATAAAGGGTACCTTAAATAAGTGATTCTTAACCAAGATGCCATGGCACTTGCTGTACTGTGCGATGATGCACAATATTAGCACTGTTAGGTGTGTAAATACCTATGCGTGATTTACAAGATTTCAAAGAGGAATCCACAATGTCAAAAACATTTTGACCTGTTACAGTCTTTTTGGGGTCTTTGAAATGTAAGAATTGTTTTATTATTCTCTATAGTCACAAAATAAGTGAAAATTAAGAGCTGGCATTTTACTAGGGGTGCCTTGAATCTAACAAAAAAGTTGAGAACCAGTGCCTTAGATGGACCAAATGAAGTATTTTCCAACACCAGTAAGTGCAAACATAATGTTACCAAGGTTCATTTCAGAGAAGAAATTTCTAAATCTGAGTAATTACATTTTAATGCAATGGTTTCAATCCTTATAACTAGGGACCTACTAAATTCACAGTGGAAGTGGGCTGCATAGTAGCTCCTTTAATCTTGCATGTTCACCCAGGTACCCCCCCCAATTGCTGATTGGGTCTGCTGTTTACTGGAAGGATGTTGATTGGCTCCGCTGTTTACTGTTGACTGGCCAGGAGGCAAAGATGGCACCATTTTTAAAACCATGGTTTTCACCTCTGTAGCAAGGTAGGGTCCCTAGGGGTGGTCATGTTACCCCTAGGCTCCTTAACCATGCCAGTCTTGCCCTACAGGCACCCTCTATGTTGCTTGCCACATCCTGTTGGAATAATTGATATAGGGAGGCTGCCCTTGATCTTTGGGTTTAGACATGGTCTGGCTAGATCTTATGGAACCCCATGGTTCCTAGACCCCTTGGGGTCCCACACTACCATGGATGGTTCCTGAGTCTCTCAGCCTTATGGGCTATATACGTGGCTCCAAACGCCCCTTTACCATGCCCCAAGCCTCGCAGATGGTACTGGCATTATCTTGCCTAGGCCTCGGTATAATTCGGTCCCTTATCCTCACTGGGCTGTCTGCACCCCTGTCGCTGCGCCTTTCGGTGCTGGGCTCTCCACAGCCCTTGTCACTGCACCCCTCGGCACTGGGCTCCCCGCACCCCAAATGCCACACCCTCACTGATGCCGGGGTCCCCACACTGTAGTTGACCCCCAATGAGGCCTCCTCCTTCCCCAAATAGCCTCACCCAAACCACTGGTGTTATCAGACAGCAAACAAACAACAATCAAACCTGAGCCCTGGGGCTATAACCTAACACAAAGTTTGGGGTGTGCTCTACCCCTTTAAAAGAGTAAAACCTCTTCTCTAATACTGGGTGCCTGTAGGTGAGGGTACCTTATGGGCTCCTGGTGCCCCATTAGCCCTAAGGGTGGTATATCTGATGGCTATAGCATCTCTGAGCCCTTCCTTCCCTGAGGCTCCTTCTCCTTCGGCTGCTGGCAGAGAACTGAACTGCCTGGACCCAGCCCTAGGGTTTGTATGGGCCTGGCGCTCTGCCTCTTCCAGCCAGCTAACCAGGTGCAGATGCAGCCAATTCCCTCATTAGCCAGTTGTCATGGCAACCTGCACCTGGGCTCTTATCTGGCTCTTTGTGTTCTCTCCCTGGTCAATCTCTGCTCTAAGAGGAGCAGGTACCTTAGTGGCCTGAGACATCCTCCCTGCCAATCAGACCTGGACAGGTTAAATAATTGGGCAGAACACAGTAGGATGCAGTACAACAAGGACAAGTGCAGAGTGCTGCACCTAGGACACAAAAATATCCAGGACACCTACTGGCTGGGAAGCAACACTCTCAGCAGCACAGAAGCAGAAAGGGATCTTGGAGTCATAGTGGATTCCAAGATGAACATGAGTCGTCAGTGTGACAAAATCATCAGGAAAGCTAAGCGCGCTTTATCATGCATCAGCAAATGAATGACAACTAGAACCAAGGAGGTGATACTTCCCCTCTCTGCGGCATTGGTCAGACCACAGTTGGAGTACTGCGTCCAGTTTTGGGCACCGTACTTCAAGAAGGATGTTGATAAACTTGAGAAGGTCCAGAGGAGGGCCACTCATATGGTTTGGGGCTTACAAGACAAGCCCTATGAGGAGAGACTGAGGGACCTAGACCTCTTCAGCCACCACAAGAGAAGGCTGAGAGGCGATCTTGTGGCAGCCTGCAAATTCTTTAGGGGGACACAGGAAGGGATCAGAGATACTCTGTTCACCAGGGCGCCTCTTGGGGTAACAAGGAACAATGGTCACAAACTGACTGAAAGCAGATTTAGGCTAAATATCAGGAAAACCTTCTACACAATGAGGGTAGCCAAAATTTGGAATGGGCTTTTAAGGGAGGTGGTACTCTCCCCTATCTTGGGGGTCTTTAAGAGAAGGCTGGATAGGCATCTGGCTGTGGTCATCTGACCCTAGCACTCTTTCCTGCCTAAGCAGAGGGTCAGACTTGATGATCTGTTGAGGTCCCTTCTGATCCTAACATCTATGAATCTATGAATTTATGGGTGAGAGGCAGGGACCCTCCACCAATTGACAGGAAGGTAACGCAGGGGAACCTGCAAGTTTAAAGGAGCTGCCATGCAGCCCACTTCCACCATGAATTCAATAGGTCCCTACTTATAACAACATTCTAGTATAGCATATGCAAGTGGGAGGGAGGGGAATTATCAACTGCTTTCATCTCACCATTATATGCATCAAATGACAAGTCCCTTACCTCCATTTTCAATGGAAGAAATTTCACATGATAAATGTCAAATAAATAAAACTTATTGATGCTAACAGTTAAAAGTGCTGGATGAATGATTGGGCTTTTTAAACTGAAGTGGTAACCTTCTTTATCTAGTTGAGCATTTTCAATAACATTGACTAAACCCAATCAATTCTTAGCAAAGCATGTTAATAAAGAATAGACCCAGTCTTTCTCTTGAAAGAATAGTACAAAGTCTATTTAAAGTGTATGAATCACAGGTAACTAAAATAATAAAGGAGTTATATTTGAAAATGAAAAAATATATTAATTGGAAACTAAAGAACCAAATAAATTCCAGGTTTAATGTGATTTCTTTACAGCAGAGCTGGATTTGGCTCATAACATCTATAGAAACAGTGTTAGTTGAAAAGCTTTCTATTGATAGGGGATATTTGGAAAAACATCTGCAGTATATGTTGATTACCCCCTATTGTTCTATCTTATTTAGTGGCTTACATACTTGTGTGGACCCATTGTTGTATTTAAATGAGTCTACTAGAAGTATCAGTGATACTTGCAACAGTAAAAAAAAAAAAAAGATTGCTAGATCAAAAAAAGACTAGATCCCTACAGTTAAGGTGCTACAAGAACTAATTTTTAGGTTTTTTAATACCCAGAGTAAAATCCAGGGCTTAGGTAGACATCTAAATGCCCGAAACAATTTATGTGAAGAGTTAGGTGCTTCATGAAGGTAATTCAAAAATGCTGTGGGTTGACCAGGGAGCTGCTCAGTGCCAGCCAATAGGTGCTAACACATCTTAACTGCTACCCAAGAGTAAGCACATGAATCAAGGATGCAGGCTGGGAGTCGTTCCTGAAAACAGATACCTTTCAAAAAACTGAGCAAGATTTGCTATTTCCTTTTAAAAAGCAAATAAGGAAGGAGGTGTTGCTGCTTAGCTATAGGCTATATACATGCCAGTTTGGCAGGCCTTTTCATTCTCCATAGCTGCATTTCAGAAGTAGTCTGCATGTTAAGTACCTTGAGTAAGCCAATAAAGAGATAATGAAGACATGGCTATGCTTAGGGAGGTCTAGACTATAAAGAATAGTTCTATGAACTTTCCTGGAAGAAGACATAGTTTGTATTGCTGCTATAGTACTTGAAGATCTGTGAGTAGCTAAAGGTATAAGAATAACCTGTTCGGCCAACTGAGTAAACAGCTGGGGGCCAGGCTTTTGCTAGGCTAGCAGTCTTTAAATTAAATATTACAAAATATTTGTATTCCAGGAGCAGCTCAAGGCAACCAGATCTGGGTCTGATTATGCTATGCATTGCACATGGTAAATGACATCATTGCTTAAAATAATAGGGCATACCAGGTGACATAATTGCAACTTGCTAGGTATCTAAACATAACCAGATTGCAATTTTTTCCCCTATACATTACAAAAGATGCAAGTTTCAAGGGGTGACTTTTTGAAATTTTCTGATGATTATGGTACACTATGGGAAGGAATTATACAGGTGCTGCTGAGAGAAGCAATTAAATAAACTATTGAGGCTGACAGAATGAAGGCAAGTTAATGGGATAAATTAATAAGTCAGAAGGATAGGTTTAGGTTAAACTGTGAAGATTTTTGAACGTAAGGACAAGAAGATTGTGGGTGATGTAGGTGGAATCCTTTTTTCAGAGACATAGAGCTAGAAAGTCAATTGCACTCTGTTTATACCTGATGCATCAAGAAGCATGGCAACAAATGTGGGCACTAAGCTCCTTGTCCATTCCCTGTATTTAGTTCAACGGGAAGGTTGAAATATACCCCCAAATGATTTAAAGCAGACCCTTTAAAAAGCAGCATCTGCAGTGAACCACAGGCAAGTGCTGCATTAGCAAGGTATTAATCAAAGCATGGTATATACAGGTAGGAATCTGCAGGTGCCCCTTTTGCACAATGCAAAGCTTATAGAGGCAGGACTAAGAATATAGGTCACAAGGTATGGGGGATCCATTCCCCCTTGCCGGTGTGCAAGCATCTTGACAGTAGCAGTGGCTGCCATGCCTAGAACTGGGATGGGGGGCAGGGAACTGAACCCTCTCTGCCTCAAAGTCCTGGCCTGTCTTTCTCCAAGATGCCAGCAGAGGTAGCCAGCTGGGCCCACATGGTGGGGGGCTCCATTCTTTCTCCTGTCTGGGGCTCTTGAACACCTGTTGGGTTCAATGGCATCCTAACTCATGGCACTTTGTGTAAAGCACCATGAGGTAGAATGCCTCCCTGACAGGCTGTCTTAATGTCTGTACACACCCAAAGAAAGAGAAAATGGGATTTCTCATTAAGGAGAAGAAATCTGATACAATTTCTATCATTGAACCCTACTGGGAAATTCACATAAGTGGAATATCACCTTGAAGGAAGGTAGGATCATTATATGGAGCCAGATACAAATGGAGCCAGAGATAATTTGCTGATGACACTAAGATGTGGGGGGACGTGGGAACATTGGAAGGATGCAACAGGCTACAATCAGACCTAGACAGGTTACAAGGGTGGGAGGACGAGAATAGGATGGGTTTCAACACAGACAAGTGTAAGGTGATGCACCTCGGGAGGAACAACCGGCACCATACCTACAGGTTGGGGAACTCCCCTCTTGTCAGCACGGAGGCGGAAAGGGATCTGGGG
>NW_017728947.1:66567095-66617337 GCF_001723895.1 Crocodylus porosus | reverse complement strand
CGGACTAGATGATCTGCTCAGGTCCCTTCCGACCCTACAAACTATGAAACTACGAAACTATAAAAGGAGCCAGAGATATATGGCTGCCCTGCCCTTGGGCTCCATCCTGGCCTCCGTCCCGGCCTCCATCCCAGCCTCCGCCTCCGCCCCAGCGGTAGGATATAACTTGTTCAAAAAGGATAAAATAGGTAAAAGATAGATGTGTAAGGATGACATTGTACTTTACACTCCCCTGCTTGTTTTAGAGTTATTAAGAACTCAGAAATGTAGTTAATGCATTTGAATTAATGTTAGCTAACAAATGGAATAAAAATATTGTCAGAAAGAAGATTGTCATAACTATTAATTATTTATTGATTCCTTGAAGGGGAAAATTTCCCCAAACTATGCAATTTAAGAGCAAAATTGACTTATGATTGTCTTTATGAATTTATGTATTGGATGACCAAAACGCATTGATTCTACAATCCAGAATGGGCTCAACGATAGCTAAAAGTTTATTTTGGTTCAAGTGGCTACTCCAACTTGATTCAGCAATTAGAAATAAAGAACTATATAATGAATTATAAAGGGGAGATATAGATGCCATTATATAAATTAGTAGTTTATGTATATGAAGAACAAAAGAAAGCCTAACAACAAGATAATTTGAGATGGTAAAATTACTAATAATGAGGCAGAAAAGGCAAAAATGTTGTATGAATATATTTGCTCTGCATTTGGAAAGAAGCAGGGTGAAGAGCTTGAGGATGACCCATTAGTAACTGAGGGGGACATAAGACAGTGAATGTAAGGAATAAATGTTTTAAGAAAACAGGCCCTAAAATGCTGAGGAGATATTTTATTTGCCAGCTTTAGGTTTTAATAGATCCAGAAGACTGAAGGATTT
Organism: Crocodylus porosus; assembly: GCF_001723895.1. Taxonomy (NCBI): domain Eukaryota; kingdom Metazoa; phylum Chordata; order Crocodylia; family Crocodylidae; genus Crocodylus; species Crocodylus porosus. Next base: position 66,616,448 of record NW_017728947.1, on the reverse strand, counting down.
CTAATGTCTGAGAAAGGGTAAACAGGATGACTCCAATAAGTAAAAGCCAGCTAGCCACATATCAGTTCCAAGCAAAAAAACCCTGAAAAACTAATAGGAAAAATTAAATGAGAAGAATCTAATTTATCCCTGTCAGCATACTATTATGAAAAATAAGCCTTTTCAAACAAATCTGTTTTTATTTTTTTGATGAGAAGTACAGGTTTGCTTGATAAAGGGAACTGCTCACATATCCTTAACGCTCTGTTGGGCATTTGACTGATGCCCCTCCTTGATCAGTGAAAAGCATGGAAGAAAGTACATTTTAGGTGCTTTAAAAGGGCTTTGCTCAGGGGTCTGAATTAAGTGTTTCACTGTAGCTGGCTGTTACATCTGTATGAGCCTACAGCATTACCAGTGAACTACCTCACCCTAACTGTGCCTTGGAATGAAGCAAGGTTAACACTGAAGCAGTTTTGCTGAGCTTGGATTGCTACAGAATCATGTAAAGGTAACAACTGCATTGGAACAGCTTATATTGGCATCCTTTGATATTGATACAATGGATTGTCTGTCTATATCCTAAGAAAGTCTATAAGGGGGCAGAGGTGTGCCCCCAGCACCACTAGGTACGATGCTTTTTAGCACGCCTTGCCCACCTGTTCTCACTTGCACATGCCAAACCCAGATATGTCGGGTTAATACTAATCCAAGGGCACCCCTCATGGCCATTTTCAAGGATGCTGGTGAAAGAGATCTTGAGTGGTTGGTAGGGAGCATCCTCTGAGAAGCTTCACTGCCATGTTTCCAGCATGTGAATGGGCAGAGTGTGCAGTACAGCCTCCTCTCTGGGGTCACCTGGGAGGGAATGGAGACATATGCTTAGTACCTCAGGGAGGTCTGATGAAAAAATTAACACCATACACTAGCAGCAGAGCATATGTAAACTGAATTAATAAGTGCTAACAAACAGATTTTAAAAATAATTATGAATGTGAGTATAACTACTTGGATTCTGTGGGGATACATATCAGGCCATATTCTACACAACATTTTCATCAAAGATCTAGAAGGAAAAATTAGATTACTGCTGAACATCTTTGTAGAATGGTAAATAATGATAAGGACCAGGCAATCAATCTGAGTGATTTTGACTTCTTGGTAAGCTTTGGTCCCCTTTAAACATAATGTAGGTACTTGCATTTGGACATATTAAAACATCTTGGATCAAGGAATTCAGACTAACAGAAAAGGAACTTTATTCTAGAAAGCAGTGACTATGGAAAGGATTTGGCCATATCCTAAACAACGACTGTACATGTGTTCCCCATGGCAAAATGGGTGAATATGACTGTTAGTTCTATAAATAGGATAGTAATGTGTAAATCTAGATCTACCTCATCTCTGTATATGATGCTAGGGAAGCTGATGCAGAACACTGAACAGGATTTATTTAATAGATTTCATAGACATTAGGGCTGGAAGGGACCTTGGATGAGCATTGAGTCCAGCCCCCCGCCCCATATTTATATTTTTAAATATAAAAAATATTTAAAAACCCAGGAAAACTTGTAGGCAGCCCCAGAAAAAATGATTAAAAGACTAGAGAAAATATTTAATGTTAACAGACTCAAATCTGCTTAGCTTAGCAAAAAAATCAAGAACTGTATTAGTCCCAAGGAATAAGCCCTTTATAGGGAAAAATACTGAGTATAATATTTTTCTTGTGAAGAAAGACATTACAAAAAATCAATGTCTGCACATGGAAGTCAGACAAATTCTAATGGAAAATTAAGTTAACTTTTTTCATATAAAGGGTGATTAACTATTAGAACAAGCTACCAAAGATAATGCTTGATTGTCCATGTCCAAATATCTTCAGATCGAGACTGGCTGCCTTTTTAGAAGATATGCTTTAGGCAAACACAGGAAAGTACAGAGGTAACCATGTGAAATTTAATAGCCCATGATACACAGGAGGCCATCCTAGATGATCCAGGCAATCTTTCTGACCTTAAATTCTGTGAATAAGAATATGTGGGAGACTGGGAGTATTTTTGTTTATTTACTATATGTCATTGACTTTCAGGGGCTCTACTTTATTGTGTTTCATATTGTAACCTTCATGTTGCATTTCAACCTTTTCATGAATTAAACTATCCACGTTTAGCATCCAGCTTTATACCTTGTTGAAAGACTATGGCCCCCTCTACACATTACAACTATTGAACAACTAGCTGATTAATTGTGCAATTAGCTTGAGACCAGGTTCATGTGCAAAGTATTTATAATGCCATAAAAAGCTCCAACTAGCTAAAGTTAGATCTTGTTGCTATCAAGCTTTGATGTGCACATGTAGCAGTGTCTCAGCTAATGAGGCTTCAAGCCACAGGGCTGCATCATGCACACCTTGGGCTGGAGTCTCACAAGTAAGGGGGCTCTCAGGCCCAGTAGTTGCTAACTCTGGGTCCCAGCACTGGGAATCACACTGCTGGGACCCTGAGTCCCATAGCTATGGATGCTGGGTGCCAGCAGTGTGCCTCCTGATGCATGCACACAGCTGGGTCCCAGCAGCTGATTTCCAAGCCTTCATGGTATGTAAAACCCTAGAATTGGGTTCCCCCTCACCAACAATAAGATATGATGGGATCTAATGTGCAATCCCAAAATAACACCTCCTGCCATGCACATGTGGTATGACAGGAGGCACAATTTTGTGGCTTGCATATTAGGTCTCATTACACCTTTAATTGTATGTGTATAGGGAACCTCAGTCTGAGTAGTTATGACAGAGTCATCAAGGGCCATTTATATTGAAAGACACTTTCAAACAAGAATTTTGTTTTTTCTACTGGAAATTCTATTGCTTCTGAATTACTTCTTACAGAGAGGAGGTAACAGTATGGAGGGCAGGAGCCTGGAAGTAAGCAGGAGCAGAAATATGAGAGCAAAAGGGGAACACAGTCTGCTTTAAAAGAAGGCATATTTCTTTAAGTAAGAAGTGAAGCTATTGTCACTTATGAGAAAAACAGAGCTCTAGGAGAGAGAAGACTGGAAGGGCGCTTAGACTCTGGACACTGACTAGGATTCACAAACAAGATAAAATCCCATTGGAGGCACTGGATCCATGGTTCTGTTGTTTTTGGCAGATTTGTGATTTCTTGTGTGCTTTGTTAAGAAACTTTTTTTGCTCAGACTATAGTCCTTCCTAGCCTGCTATATCATCCTTGAAGGGATAAATTGAGCTGAGAGTACCCATAGCAAGATAAAACCAAGGAAGTCTTAATTCATAGAATATAAAGTGAGAAAGCATGGTTGCAAACATTTATTCTGACTTTCTGCCTAAAAGAGGTCATAGGGCTTCTCTAAATTATATCCTATTTGAATTGCAGCATAACTTTTTAGGAATACATCTCAACTCAATTTAAAAAAAAATAAAAACCATCCTGAAATGGCTAACTCCCACTGCTCATGAAAAAAATGGGTTTTTTATTGTCTTGAATTTGTCTAGTTTCAGCTTCCAGCTACTTCTATACCTTTATATATTGAAAAGTTCTATCTTATCCAGTTTCTGTTTCCCATATAGATATTTTCAAGGTTATCAGCCCCTTCTCTTCTCTTTGATAAGCTATTGTAAGTTTGGAAGGATTGGGACACAGGATTAAAGGTATAAGAGACCTGGATTGTGGGGTCCAACAGCCTAAGAAGAGCATCCTGCACTTGCAAGCATGCTTGAGATAAGAGACAGAGACTAGGGGTGTGCGAAACAGGCCCTATTCGATTCAGATTTGGATTCGGCACAAATCAGGCATAGTGATTCGAGTGATTGATTTGGATCACTGTCTCTGATTTGATTCAGCCTAATCCAAATCTGAAAATTCAGTGCTGATTTGGAGAATCAGCAATTTGGACATAGACACAGCTTTAAATGTGTTTTCTACATACCTCGAGGTACCAGATATGGCTCATGAATGCTGCAATGCTCCCACAGGAGTATGCCCCTCCCCCCATATGCTTGGCAGCAAACCCAGAAGTGGACTGAAAGTACTTCTGGTCCACTTCTGGGTCCACTGGAGAGTGGGCTGAGCCACCACACTACACCTCCCTGGCTCAGCAGTCGGCTGCTGGGGGGACCCTGAATGTCTCCCCAGACCCAGGAGGCACTAGTTACTGAGCCAGGAAGGTGCAGGAGGCCCCCACAGTGCGCTCTCTGGCAGACTCAGAAGTGGACCAGAAGTGCCTCGGGTCCACTTCCGGTTTTGGTACTGAGTGCACTGGGGAGCCTCCCACGCTTCTGTGGGACACTCCATGTGGCCCAGCATTGCAGCATTCATGAGCTGCCTGCTACCTAGAGGTATACAGAAAAAAAAATTTAAAGCTGTGTATATGTCCGAATTGCCGAATCTTTCTGAATCTCTCTGAATCGATTCAGAGGGTTCTGATTCAATTCAGATAGTGTCCTCTGATTCAGTTTGGATTTGTAGATTTGGCCACCAAATAAGGCCAAATCTACACTGAATCAAATCAGGGACTGAAGCTTTGCACAGCCCTACCAAAGACTATGACCAGTTATGGCCCAGAAGCTTGTGAGAACCAATGGTTGCATGATGCATTCTCAACAGGTACCTTTTGTGACAGTTGCCAGGGTTGAATAGTAGGGTAACATTAGAAGAAACCTATGTTTTTGCAAAATTGAGCATGTGCTGTTAGTCTGCCAATTGTATTATAACTTATAAGCAAGCTTTATGAATATAATTAATATTACATCCATTTGTGTGGAGATCCTTGAAATAAGAACTGAGGTAAATGTATAAAAATCCAACAATAGTAATCAAGAGGTGCTTTGATCATTTTGTCATAAAAATAGTAAGAACAAACAAAAACCTGCATCTAAGATTCTGCTTCATGGAGGCTCTAAAAGGCACTTGCAGGCAATTAAGTTTCCATACAGCAGTCAATTTTGTATATTGTAGGAATAATTTTGGTATTTAAAATTGATTTAGAGAAACAATTGAGGGTATTCAGCTGTTACTAATTTTTGAAGGAAAGAAAGAGTACTTATATGTTCTGTGGATAGATCAAAATAATTCAAGAGAAAACAAATGCTGAAGTGCATGCAGTGTGCACCTGCATAGCAAAAGTGCCCGTGCATAGCAGAACATTAAGTTATAAGCCTTAGTAATTCCAGGCTGTTCTTGTACTCCCATGAATATCTTAACAGAGAATCCCTGTAGAACTTTATCATAAGAACCTAGCAAAAAAAAAGTGAGTTCTTGAAATGACCTTGAAAGTATGAGATCAGCAGACCAATAGAGTTAGTGTTGGAAATAAGTATCAATTTGCATGCTTTCACGATTAGTCAAAAAGAGCTAAGTGCAAAAGAAATGACATTCCATAGTGGCACATACTGTCTACACTTGGAAACTTGACCAAAACAAAAGATTTAGTTTAATCCTTGTGAGAGTTTAAATATCTCAACTTTCCTAAATATTATTACAGCATTAAAGGAACATTCAGCATTTTAGGAAGGAATGCTGCTCAGCACAGATGATTCTTCCAAGATTTTGAACCTAAACTATTTTATTTTATACCACTGAATAAACTAAAAATAAGAGCTAAGTTTACTTTATAACCTTGTGGACCCTTTTTGGGGGACTCAATGTTGCAAACAGCTGCCACATTTGTATCCTATTTCTTGTATATTTCATTTAAACACTTATATTAATAGTGCATCTAAGACAAAGATATGTTATGCACATGTTGGCTAGGTATAGATGTTCTACTTATTGCAGAATAAGCAAGCAGGAAGTGCTCTACAGTCCTAAGCGAATAGATGGTCATGGCACATAGATTATTTTAAAAATGCCAGATCCTGCTCTAAGTTAACCCTGGCTGAATGTGGTATCAGATTAAACACTGTAGGTTACTGTGCTTTTTCGAATGACTATGCAAGATCCCACTGTGAGTCAAGGTTGCATTCCGCCAGTATCCCATGGGGCTTCACAGCCCCCTGCTCACCCCTGCTCACAGGGCGGTAGTCTAGTCTCAGCTGGAGCTCATTGCTGTACCCAAGCACCAGGCTGGCCTTGCCCCAGGCTGTCAGTGACAGGGGTTAGTGAAGCCTCTGTCCCCAGCCCAGCGTCTTTCCTCCAGCCAGTTGTGACCTGCAGCCTGGCTGGAGGAGGGAAGGGGTCTGTGTTCTTAAACCAGCCCTGGCACTAGGGCATCCATGTTCCTGAGCTGTGCCCACCCTAGCCCATCAGAAATCACCCCATAGACCTGATGCAGAGCCCAGGAGAAGCCACTGCACACAGGCACAGCCCTGCAGGCACTGAGGCAGCTCTACCCCTGAGTTGTCTGGAGTTCCCAGATCCCCTTCTTCACTCCAGCCAGCTGTGACCTGAAGCCTGGTTGGGAGGTGGGGAAGAGGTCTATTTTCCTGCACCAGATCCAGCCCTGGGGCACCGGCATCCTGGGTAAGAACCAGGGAGAACCCACTGTGAGCAGCCACAGCCCTGTGGGCACCAGTCCCACTGGAACACCCTCCCAGGCTCAGAATCATAGACTCATAGGAAGTTAGGGTTGGGAGGGACCTCAGGAGGTCACCTAGTTCAAACCCCTGCTCAGAGCGGGACCATCCCCAATTAGATCATCCCAGCCAAAGCTTTGTCTAGCTGGGTTTTGAAAACCCCCAAAGATGGAGCTTCCACCACCTCTATAGATAACCTGCTCCAGTGTTTTACTACTCTCTAATAGGAATTTTTTTCCAAATATCTAACCTAAACTTCCCTTGCTGCAACTTGAGGCTCTTTGAACAGTCTAGCTCCATCCATTTTCGACCCCCGCCTCCTTCACGTAGTTGAAGACTGCTGTTAAATCTCCTCTCAGCCTCCTCTTCTCTATAAGCCCAGTTCTCCCAGTCTTTACTGATGACTGAACACAGTACTTCAGATGCAGCCTCACTAGTGCTGAATAGAATAATCACTTCCCTTGACTTACTGGCAACACACCTACGAATGTAGCCCAGTGTGCTGTTAGCCTTCTTGGCAACTAGGACACACTGCTGACTCATGTTCAGCTTATTGTCTACTATAACCCCCCGGTCCTTTTCTGCAGAGTTGTTCCCTAGCCAGTAAGCCCCCAGCCTGTACTGATACATGGGATTGTTCCATCCCACATGCAGGACTTTAGATTTGTCCTTGTTGAACATCATGAGATTCCTTTTGGACCAATCCTCCAAATTGTCTAGATCACTCTGAATCCTAGCCCTACCCTGCAGCATATCTACTACTCCCCGCCAGCTAGGTGTCCTCTGCAAACTTGCTGAGGGTGCACTGTATGCCATCTTGCAGGTCATTGATGAAGACATTGAATAAAACTGGCCCTAGGACCAACCCCTGGAGGACTCCACTTGATACCGGCTGCCAGCTAGACACCAAGCCATTGATTACTACTCTCTGAGCACAACGCTCCAACCAGTTTTCTATCAACCTTACAGGCCATTCATCTAGCCAATCCTTCCTTAGCTTGCCAGGAAAAATGTTGTTGGAGACCATATCAAAAGCCTTGCAAAAATCAAGGTACCCTACATCCACCAGCCTCCCCACATCCACAAAGCCAATCACCTTGTCATAGAAGGCAATCAGGTTGGTCAAGCATGACTTACCCTTGGTGAATCCATGCTGACTGTTCCTAATCACCCTTTTCTCCTCCAAGTGCTTACAAATGGATTCCTCGAGGACCTGCTGCACGATTTTTCCAAGGACTGAGGTGAGGCTGACTGGTCCATCCCTGGAGTTCCCTGGATCCTCTTTTTTCCCTTTTTAAAACATGGGTGCTATGTTTACACTTTTCCAGTCATCCAGGACCTCTCCTTATTGCCATGAGTTTTCAAAGATGATGGACAATGGCTCTGTAATCACATCAGCCAACTCCCACAGCCCCCTCAGGTGCATCTCATCTGTCTCCATGGACTTGTATATATCTAGCTTGTCTAAATAGTCCCTAAACTGTTCTTTCACTTCTGAGAGCTGCTCATCTCCTCCCAAAACTGTGCTGTCTAGTGCACTAGTTTAGAGGCTGCCCTTGCCTGTGAAGACGGAGGCAAAAAAGGCATTGAGCACTTCAGCCTTTTCAGCATCTTCTGTCACAACATTGCCTCCCCCATTCAGAAAGGGACCCACACTTTCCCTTATCCTCCTCTTGCTAACAACATACTCGTGGAAGCCCTTCTTGTTCCCCTTCATATCCCTTGTGAGCTGCAACTCCAATTGCACTTTGCTCTTCCTGACTTCATCCCTGCATGCCTGAGCAATACTCCTTTATTCTTCCCTCATTATTTTTTCAAATTTCCACTTATAAGTTTCCTTTTTGCAATTTAGTTTACTGAAGAGTTCCCTGCTAAGCCAAGCTGGTTTTCTGCTATAGTTGCTAGTCTTCCTGTGCATTGGGATGGTTTGTTCCTGCACTCCCAGTACAGCCAGCTCTCCTGGACCCCTCTTCCCCTCAGTCTGGCTTCCCAGGGGATCTTGCCCATGAGTTCCCTGACCGACTCAAAGTCTGCTTTTCTGAAGTCCAGGCTCCTTACACTGCTGTCCAATACTCTCCAAAAGCTTCCTAGATTGCCTGTGCACCACTATATTGCCCTCCCAGAAGATGTCAGGGTGATTGAAGTCCCCCACGAGAACCAGGGCTTGTGATCAGGAAACTTCCACTACCTGTTTGAAGGAAGCCTCATCCACCTCATCCTCCTGGTCTTGTGGTCTTCAACAAACCCCTACCACAACATCACCCTTATTGCTCTCCCCTCTAACCTTAACCCAGAGACTCTCAACAGCAGTGTTCACTCTAAGCTGTGTAGTGTGCACAGCTGCACAGGCACACTAATGAACAGGCACACTAATGCTGCACTGCCATACTGGAGCTCTGAGCGATCATATGGCTCTTTTATGTAAAGTGGAACTCCACCTCCTCCTCTCCCCTGCCTGTCCTTCAGTGGTCCAGTCATGTGAGCTCCCTGCTCCAGTCATGTGAGCTCCCACCATGTGTCTGTTATTCAAATCATGTCATAGTTCCATGACTGTGCAAGGACTTGCAATTCTTCCTGCTTGTTTCCCAGGCTCATAGATTCATAGATTATAGTCAGAAGGGACTCAATGGATCATCGTGTCTGGCAGGAAAGAGGACCAAGGTCAGACAACCCCAGCCAGGTGATTGTCAAGCCTCCTCTTGAAGACCTCCAAGTTAGGTGATAGCACCACCTCTCTTGGAAGCCCACTTCAGACTCTGTCCACCCTTATTGTAAAAAAATTCTTCCTAATGTCTAACGTAAATCTACTCTCCACTAGTTTGCACCCATTATTCCTAGTTACTCCCTGGGGCGCTCTGGAAAACAGTGCATCCCCAATTCCCTGCTGTCCTCCCCTGATAAATTTATAGGTGGTCACAAGGTCACCCCTCAGCCATTTTTTGTATAAGCTGAAGAGGTCTAGATCTCTCAACCTCTCCTCATAGGGTCTTTCACAGAGACCACTAATCATGCAGGTGGCCCTCCTCTGAGCCATTTCCAGATCCTCTGTGTCCCTCTTGAAGTGCGGCATCCAAAACTGGACACAGCACTCCAACTGTGGCCTGACTAGTGCTGCATAGTGGGGGAGCATCACCTCCCTTGATCTTTTGGTCTGCTAATCTATCTGTTGCATCTGCTAATACATGAGGTGCGATTGGTTTTGCTGATGGCCTCATTGCACTGCAAGCTCATGTTCATCTTGGAGTCAACTATGCCTCTGAGCTGCTGAGGAGAACATCCCCCAACCTTTAGGTGTGCTGGGGACTCCTCCTTCCTAGGTGGAATACCTTACATTTATCTTTGTTGAATTGCATCTTATTAAATTCTGCCCATTGATCTAACCTCTCCAGGTCAGTCTGTAACTGCTCCCTGCCCTCTGGTGTATTAACTTTGCCCCATAATTTGGTATCATCTGTGAACTTGGAGAGGGTGCTCAACACACCCTTGTCCAAATCACTGATGAACATTTTAAATAATACCAGCCCAAGGACTGAATCCTGTGGGACCCCACTGCTACCTCCTTCCAGGCTGAAAATGACCCATCAACCACCACGCTCTGGGTGCGGTCCCTAAGCCAGTTAGTCACCCACCTATGTAGGTGTCCACTCCACAGTCCATTAGCTTCCCTATGAGAACAGGATGCAAAACTGTGTCGAAGGCTTTCCTAAGATCTAGGCAGATGACATCGGCCTCTGCTCCTGTGTCAAGGCAGTGTGTGACCTGGTCATAAAAGGCTATAAGGTTTGTCAGGCAGGACCTACCTGTGACAAACCTGGGCTCCATGCATTTGTGTACAGGCACCTAAGATAATTAGTTGAGTGCCCTGATTTCTCAGGAAGTATGAGAACACCTCCCCTGTTGCCCTTTCCTGCTTGCTCTTCCACCAGGTTTCCCACTTCCCCACTTACCTCAAGGCTTTGGTCTCCATCACCCGGTGAATCTAGTTTAAAGCCCTCCTCACTAGTTTAGTGAGCCTATCTATGAAGACATTCTTTGCTCTCTTCATCAGGTGGATCCCATCTCTTCCTAGCAATCCTTCTTCTTGGAACAACATCCCATGGTCGAAGAAGTCAAATCCCTGCTGGTGACACTACCTGAGCAGCCAGGTGTTGATCTTCAGGATGCACCTGCTTCTGCCCTGGCCCTTTCCCTTGACTGGAAGGATTGATGAGAACACATCCTCAGGGCCAGGCACCCTGCCACCCAGATCCCAGCATGGCCCCCTGCTCCCTGAGCAGGAGCCAGTGTGGGTGGCCCACCTGTGCTGGGTCAGAGTAACAGGAGGCAGAAAATTGGCCTGGGCCTACACTGAAGCAGCCCTGTGACCTCCGTGGCTTGGACATATGGGCATCTGACATGCTTCAAAGCTTCTTTGGCTTGCAACTACAGGGTCCCAGAATAATAAGATGGGAAGCAGGGTCACTAAGCATGCAGGCTCAGGCAGGCAGGGAGATACCCTTGGAAGTCTCAGGACCAGGTCTGGTGTGGCCACTTCTTTCTGTGTTGTAGCTAGAAGACAATAGAAATTTCCTACCTGGATGAAATGGCACTGTCAGAATTTCATGGTGTCTGCTTTAAGCCTCTAGAAAGTTCTATGTTGCGGGGATGGCCTGACCACTGGAGTTCTAGTCACTCTGGAGTAGGGGTCACATCCCGCTGAAGTGTGAGGAAGAAGCAAGCACTCAGTTCCTCCCCTTTCACATCCTCTGCTTCTTCGAGCCATCCACCCTTCCAGACTACCTAGTACCCTTCCAGCTTTCAATCCACTTCCTTGCAGCCAGACCCTCACCTGCTGGTGGACACTGAGGCCCCACAGGCATTGTCATGCACCATGGATGACATGGCCTGGTCATCCTCTACCAGTCAAACTAGGCCACACCACTGGAAGTATGGGGAGATAAAAATCTCATCACCATCTGAGGCAAGGAAAATATACAGCTCCAGCTCCAGAAAAAGCACCATAACAGAGATGTCTTCAAACATCACCCAGCAGAGGCAGGTGCAAGGCTGCAAGACCAAAGTGATAAGGAATCAGCAGCACCACATGCTTGACATCAATAAGAGGTCCATGAGGCTGAAGGCATACAGTGCCCTTTTACAAGAAGCTATCCCACTTCCTTGCTTGCATACCTACAGTATAACTGGGAGACTAAAGGAGTCACCAGCAGGGAACCCTCCATAGAAGATGGAGGAGGTACAGGGAGGCCCTGGCATAGCATGACAACTGGATGCACAGGAGCAGGTCACCAGGGGCCACAGGGTAAGAGCACAGCTGCTCGAGTTGGTACTCAAGGAGTCTGTGCATCATCACAGGATTCAGGAGCTAAAGTGCAGCTATAGCTGGAAGTGCTGTTCAAGGAGATCTTCTCACTCATGGCACCCAGAATCGGATGCAGGAAGGGGATGAGAGCTCCAAGCTATGGACATTGGGACCCAGGACCTGGAGTCTGGGCATGTGTCATCTACTTTATGGGAGTTCCCTCCACCCTGGACCTTGGCCATGCAGACTGCAGAAGAGGTCATGGGCCCATGGACACCATTCCCCACACAGGGGCCATGGCTGTCCTGGGCCCAGTCTGCAGACACCTCACTGCTCTCCTCCCATGGGCACAGAGTGCATACTGCCCCCACCCCACCATCAGCACAGCAGTCACTGCTGCAGCGCAACCCATACAAGGTATGGCCAGCCCTCACCCCAGTTCTCCTTATGACTTATGCCCTGACTGAGGATGCTGTGCAGCCCAAGATGGTACAGTTCACTCCTGATCCATGTGGCTATGATGGGGACTGGTGCCCTGAGGGAAATGGTGAACCTCTGGGAGGAAGAAAGGGAGGGAAAGTAAAGGGGAGTGGTGGTGGGGGGTGGGGATCTGCAGCTGTTACAGGTTGTCACCCTGGTCACAGAGAGCTGCCACGAGAGAGAAGGCCAGAAAGGGGCTCAGGGGAGGCAGGGCAGGGATTATCCAACCTTGCCTGATCACAGTGTGGGACCCCAGATATCCCACTGCTTAAAAGGTTTCTGCCCTTCAGCCCTCAGGAGAGCAGTGACCCCCATCCTCTTGTCCTCACCCTACTATCCTGGAATGGTGGCCAAGGCACCAAATTCCCTCCCCAGCCTTAGCTGCTTATCAGCCCATGTCCCATTCAATGGGAACATAAATCTACCTAATTGACACCTCCTTGCCCTATCTTTCAGGGCCAAGATGACCACCTCGGAGAAGCAAGTCTTACCATAGCTGCCATGAGCAGTCATGCAGAACCACCTTCTTCTCCCCCAAGCATGAAAGGAAAGGCACTGAAAGTATTTATTGAGCTCTGAAGGTAAATTGTAAAAAACAGTAACAACTGCAGATGCAACACATGGCCCCCAGTTGCCATTGCTACAGGCTTGGTTGACAGAGTTCTCTGAGGTCAGGGTGCAGTTTTAGTGTAGCAGGAACAAGAAAAAATCCCCCTAGCAAAAAACCCAGACTCTTCTGTAACTCCCTCCCTCCATCCTTCTAACTCCTTCTGAGAGTATTCTCAGTAGAAAGGTTCTGGAAAGCCAAGGGTGGCCCACAGCAGGACTCTTTGTTTAGGTAGCTGGGATCTAGGGAAATATTCTCCAGGTCAGATCACAGGATGAACTGTCTTGAGCCAGCTGCCATATACAAGCCCCAGGTTGTGGGCAAGGGTGGTGGGTCCAGGGTCTTCAAAGGGTGAGGCTGAGCCCTGGATCCTAATCTCCCCTTCTATCCTGGTTCTTCCATTCCTTTCTCAAAACCCTCCCTGCATCCTCTCCATACGTTTTCTGGTTTGTGTTAAGTGGGAAAAAAGACCAAGTTCTGCCATGGGTAATGTTCAACAGGTTTTCTTTATTAAACACACTCAAAGTTTATCAGCTGTAACATTTAATGAAACGGAGGCACATCTTTTTCTCACACTGCATTTCTCTGCACCCTGATGTATGCCCCAGGAGGAGGGTGGGGGGTTGGGAAGGTTGGGAGAGGGGAAGGAGAAGGGTGCCCAGACAGTTTTGCATGGCCATAGGAACCCAGGGCAGGAGACCCATGGCCTGGTGCCAAGGCACAGGCACTTAAAGCCCTCCTGCCCTACTCATACCAGTCCACAAGGGTGAGGAGGTAGTTGACCAGAGCTTTGCAGATTTCATAGATTACGTAGACATTAGAGCTCGAAGGGACCTCGTGAGATCATCAGATCCAGCCCCCTGCCTGAAGGGCAGGAAGTCAGCTGTGGTCAGTTGACCCCAGCAAGATAAGCATGCAAATGTTTCTTGAAAGTATCCAGGGTATGTGCTTGAACTACTTCTAGGGGGAGTCTGTTCCAGACTCTGGAGACTCAGATGGTAAAGAAGTTTTTCCTAATGTCCAGTTTAAAACAGTCTTCCAGAAATTTGTGAGCATTGGACCTCGTCTTCCCTTAGAATGCCCTAGTGAACAGATGTTCTCCCACTTCCTGATACACACCCCTTATATACTTATAGGCTGACACCAAGTACACCCTGAGCCTTCTGTTCTCCAGGCTGAAGAGTCTCATGCCTCTCAGTCTCTCCTCATAAGGCCTGCTCTCTTGAACTCTAATCATATGCATGGCTCTCTAGATTCTCTCAAGCTTCTCCACATATTTTTACAGTGTGGAGCCCAGAACTAGATGCAGTACTCCAGCTGTGACCTCACCAAGGCTGAGTAAAGCAGGAGGATGACTTTTTGGGTCTTGCTTGAGATGCATTGGTAGAGGGAAGCCAGAATTTGATTTGCTTTGCCAGCTGTAGCATTGCATTGGTGGCTCATGTTCATCTTGTGGTCAGTCATGACCCCCAAGTCTCTTTCGGTCATTGTGCTAGTGAACATAGTACTGCTGAACCTATAAGTATGATATGGATCCAGACATCTCTCTCTCCATCAGCTCAGGGAGCAGGGATTAGTGAAGGACTTGGGCATCATGGGTGCTGGGTAGCCTGGGTCAGGCAAAGGGTGGAGTGTGGGTGCCATCCATAGACCCCATGCAATTGGAAGGCTCATCTAGCAGAAGCCAGTGACCACCCGCAAATTGACAAGGCAGATGAACTGGCTGTCCAGGACGCCCTGAATGTCCAAGCATACCTCCCAGATGGCCTCTTCAGCCATGGTCCTGCCCACACTGAACTGGTTAGCTAAGTGATGTTGGGGTGGGGCGGCCAGTTTCATGATTTCATAGACTTCATAGATTTCATAGACATTTGGGCTGGAAGGGACCCTGAAGGATCATCAAGCCCAACCTCTTGCCCCAGGTGTAGGAAGTCAGCAGGGATCCCATCAAGATAAGCATCCAAATGTGTCTTGAAGGCATTCAAAGTGGGTGCTCAAACCACCTCCAATGGCAGGCTGTTCCAGACCTTGGGGGCTTGGACAGTAAAGAAATTCTTCCTTATGTCCAGCCTGAAACAGTCTTGTAGTAGTTTATGACCATTTGACCTCATCATCCCATGGGGCACTCTGGTGAACAGATGTTCCCCCAGATCCTGATGAGCACCCCTGATAAACTTATAGGTGGCCACCAGATCACCCTGAGCCTGCGCTTTTCCAGGCGGAAGAGTCTCATGGCTCTCAGCCTCTCATCATAAGGTCTGTTTTCCTGACCTCTGATCATGCGCATGACTCTCCTCTGCACCCTCTCAAGCTTCTCCACATCCTTTTTGAATTGTGGAGCCCAAAACTATGCAGTACTCCAGCTGCAGCCTCACCATGGCTGAGGACAAGGAGAGAATGACATCCCGGAATTTGCTTGAGAACCATCTATGGATGCAAGCCAGCGTTTTGGTCGCTTTACTAGCTGCAGCATCAATGATGCTGCATGATGGTGATGGCCACCATATTCTGCTAAGGGGTGGCCACACACCAATGTCCTGGTGTGCACTGTGGGGCGGAGAGTGAGGGGGCAACTGGGTAACAATTCCCATGAAGGTGGCCCAGCATATGCAGAAGGCCTGGAGCCACTGTCATAATAAAAATGCCCAGGACAATCTGCTCTCAACTAGTCAGTGCTGGAGGTACAGGCCCAAAACTGGCTCAATGGTCTGGAGGGGGTGACAGAGCACCCTGGCATCCATGTTATCCTGGATGGCCTCCTCCTAGTTGGCTGCATGAAAGTCAGTGGCCCTGGCCATGATGCTTGGTGTGCATAGGGTGTGGTGTGTGGGCATGCATGGGACAGCTGGCTGGTAGCTCATGAGCATAAGGTTGCATGCCATGATGAGCCCCTGCTGCATCAGGGCCAGGTGGGCATGGGTGATGTCTTGCAGCCTTGGGCAAGAATCAAGCAAGACAACTAGCAGGGCCCTGGGGTACAGGCAGTAGAATATCAGGCTGGGACCCAGAGGCAAATGCAAGTCATGATGGCAGGGGAGGGTCTGTGATGACATGGAAAGTGGTTGGGGGCATGGTGGCCTGTGCCCAGCACCCCATCAGGGGTGGCTTGCCCATTCAGTTCCACTCAAGAGTCTTCCATTATGGAGTCTGTGGGCCATGCTGGGAGATGTGCAAGAGTGCCCCCTTCGTGCTGGCCTTGGGCAGTGCAGGTAGGCTCCAAGCCCCCACATCAAATGCTGAACATCTGTTAGAATCACTTCCACTCTACCTTAGTGTGCCTTGAGTAAAGTGCGATAGTTAGAGCGCCTCTGGCTCAGGCTTTTTTAATGTCTATATTTAGCCATTGTATGTATATACATGATTCCTCAGCAGAGATTGTGTAGTGCAGTGATCTTCAACCTTTTTCCATTTATGGATGCCTAAAATATTTCAAATGGAGCAGTGGACCATTTTGGACATTTTGAATAGAGATGCAGACCTCTTTGAATTGTTAGTGTGGGTATTCATATCTTTTTGTTGATCATAGTTAGTCATCTTTCATGAACCCCTTAGACTCCCAGTGTTCTAGGGACCAAAGGTTAAAAAACACTGTTCTAGGGGGATCCAGTATGCTCTAGTCTTAGATATAGTGTCAAGGAGAATAAAAAAGCAAAAGGAGATCGTTCCACAGCTCCTCATAAAAATAAGCTTCACAATATTTCCATAGCAAGCCTTAACGGACTGGCTGACGCCAACATCCTGAGGGATAGCCAGCATGGGTTTGTTGCAGGTAGGTCTTGCTTGACCAATCTCATTTCCTTTTATGACCAGGTGACCTATCACCTAGACAAGGGAGAAGAGATGTTGACTTCAAAAAAGCCTTCAGTCTAGTATCCTATGATCACCTCTTGGTGAACTGGCCAATTGTGGCCTTGGGAACATCACCATCCGCTGGCTGGGAAATTGGCTCTGTGGTTGGACCCAGAGGGTAGTAATTGACAGAAGCCAATCATCACGGTGCCCTGTGACCAGTGGGGTCCCCCAAGGCTCTGTCCTTGGACCCATATTGTTCAACATCTTCATTAATGATGTGGACACTGGAGTCAGAAGCGGACTGGCCAAGTTTGCCAACAATACCAAACTTTGGGGCAAAGCATCCACACCTGAAGACAGGAGGGCAATCCAGGCTGACCTGGACAGGCTCAGCAAATGGGTGGATGAGAACCTGATGGTGTTTAACACCAAAAAATGCAAGGTTCTCCACCTTGGAAGAAAAAACCTGCAGTACCCTTATAGACTCAGTAGTGTTACGCTGGCTAGCACTATGGAAGAAAGGGACTTGGGGGTCATCATTGACTACAAGATGAACATGAGCCTTCAGTGCAATGCTGAAGCTAGTAAAGTGACCAAAACACTGGCTTGCATTCATAGATGCTTCTCAAGAAAATCCCGGGATGTCATTCTCCCCTTGTACTCGGCTTTAGTGAGGCCACAGCTGGAATACTACATCCAGTTTTGGGCCCCACAATTCAAGAAGGATGTGGAGAAGCTTGAGGAGTCCAGAGAAGAGCCACGCACATAATGAGAGGTCAAAAAAACAGCCCTTATGATGACAGGCTGAGAGCTATGGGGCTCTTTAGCCTGGAAAAGCGCAGGCTCAGGGGTGATCTGATGGCCACCTATAAGTTTATCAGGGGTGACCACCAGTACCTGGGGGAACGGTTGTTCACCAGAACACCCCAAGGGATGATGAGGTTGAACGGTTATAAACTACTGCAAGACCATTTCAGGCTGGATATAAGGAAGAATTTCTTTGCTGTCCTAGCCCCCAAGGTCTGGAACAGTCTGCCACCGGAGGGGGTTCAAGCACCTACACTGAACACCTTCAAGAGCAAATTGGATGCTTATCTTGCTGGGATGCTCTGACGCCAGCTGACTTCCTGCCCTTTGGGCAGGGGGCTGGACTCAATGATCTTCCGAGGTTCCTTCCAGCCCTAATGTCTATGAAATCTACGAAGCCTTCTCACAACACTGATTGGCTGACGAGCCCCTAGCAGCAGTCCCACACCTGCTGATTCAGGAGCCAATCAGGGGTGGATAGAGCAGGGAATAGCCTCCATCTTGGATACTTCTTCCTCCTGGTGGGCTGCTGCAGTAGCCGTGAGAACTGCTGGCTCCCTCTGCTTTTTTTTTGTGCTTCTTAAGATTCTCTGCAAAAATGCAAATTCCAAGTTTTTCCACATTTTTCTATAGCAAATGGATTTATAGAATCCCTGGTTATCATACAGAGTTAAAGGTGAATTGAACAACTAAAGTGAATATAGAGTTAAAGAATATGTGCTGAATGACAAAATTATGCAAAATATGATGGTTCTTTTCACAGGGACTCTTGTCACTATTTGGTTTGGTTATTGATCTGTGTCCTATATCAGTTTTATGTTTGAAAGGTTTTTAAACAAAAAATCAAGTTGGTTCATTTTTACCTCCCTTCAAGGTTCATAATGAAAACAGGAGAAATAATAGATTTCACATTACTTAGATTAAAACTATAGACTGTCTCAGTCTATAGTCTTCCACTTGAGTGGAAGAACTGATTCACTTAACAGTTTCATGAAACTTTCATTGAACCTAGTCTGGGTTTCATGTTTGAAATGAATCTGCTTCACTGTGGAATTTTGTCACAGATGTAATTGCCACCCTAGTGAGGCTCTATGGGGCACTCAGAAATAATATTTGACCAAAATGGATAAAAATTATTTAAAAAAACAACAATAAAAATAAATACATGAAATTGATTTTTTAAAATTTAAACGTAATACTTTTTCCTTTAAAAAAAATCAGAACTATGACAACCAACTTTAAGGCATAGAATTATTTTATTTATTAATGCATGCATGCATGCATGCATGTGATTTATCTGCTACCCCTTCCAAAAAAAGGTTCAGTAAGAGAACAGAACAACCTAAAAAGGGGAACTAGCATATCATACAAAAACAGAGACTGTTAGACTAATCTAAATTAAATACAAATATGATTCAAACACTGTATGTTTGCTACCACAGTTTTAAGAAACCTAAGCTATTGAAATAATTGGATAAGCATATGGCACATCTATGCGAGAGGCTACTGTGCAGTTTTTACTGTGCACTGATTTAGTCTGTGTATTAGCAAATGCTAAATAAATGCATAGTAACCAGAGTTACTGCGCAGTAGTACTGACGCTGTTAAGTGATGCTACTATGAAGTAGCCTAAGACTGCAGTAGCGTGTTAGCATTGTCCATGCTATGATGTGCTACTGCGCAGTATTTTTTGGCAACTGTGCAGCCAGCATCTCATATAGATGTACCTATATAGAAACAAGTTTGTTGAAGTAATAAACTAGTTTTCAGTGGGTGCATGTACATATTCAATTAATGTGACTAAATAAACTCCTGTGCAATTTGAGCCAAAGTAAACTAATTTTGACATCATCATCTAAATGTGTGTTTAAGCACAGTAATTGACTCCACTGTCAGATAGTCCTGTCAGACACGGTACTATCTGATGGCACTGTAAATTAGTTTACACCAGCCCGATTTCCACACATATGTAAACAGTGACACTTTACTGCACAGTAAATAAGTTTACTCTGCCATAAAGCATATGTGTACATGCGCCCAGTAGCTATAGCTTCCTTTGCAGGTATAAAAGGAATATTGTATTCCTTTCAATTTTTTCAGGTTAGTTCTGTAACTAGTTCCTTTGAAACTGAAAATCTTAGTGGCAGTTGAAAAAGCAGGAATTTTTTTTTTCTTTTTCAATCCAGGAATAAAACCTAACTGTAAGAAGCTGAGATCTACTCTTTCTAAAATCTTGAAAGATTTATGGCTGAATCCTATTTTGCTGTATTTATCTACATGGCAAGTTCATTATTTTCTGAAAAACAGAAACAATGGCTGTATGACTGCCTTTTTTGGCACTTACACAGTTTATGAACCTACACCACATGCAGTGTAGATGAATTTTAATTGAATTTGAATTTACATCCCAAAGCAACTTGTCCAAAAGCACAAGGCAAAATCAGAAAGAGGTTGGTAGCCATGTTAGTCTTAAGTCAGGCAGAAGGCAGGGTAGGATAGCATGGTAGAGACTACCTACCTGGTTCAAGGACACAAAAGGTATTTTAGGTGACAGCCATATCAGTGACCATATTCAGACTGGTTTCTTTAGACACCTAAATGGGACTTAGGTGTGTTTTAGGCATCTACATTTCAAGAAGTGTTTCAAAAATTACCCTGTAGTAACAGCAACTCAGCTTCTGAAACAGTGCAGTAGCAAGTGAGGGGAGAACAGGGCAGCCACCCCAGATGCTTAAGTGAAGGTGCACCAACAGGAGCTGCCCATTTGGGGCAGGGCACGGGACAGAGCTATGAGGTGCTTATTTGGGGGAGCATGGGGATGGGAGGAGGGTGGCTCCCACTGCTGCATGCACATCTGGGCAAGCACCTGTGGAAGCCACCCTCCTCCCATTCCCATGCTCTGCCTCGTGCCCTGCCCCAAATGGGTAGATCCTGTTGGCACTCTGCCCCCAGAATCTATTCATGGGGTGAGGGTAGGCTATTACTGCAGACTTTGCTCCATGTGCCAAACTTCCTTCCCATGGTACTGTTCTACAATAATGTTTGCATGGATAACAAGAGATCCCAGAAGACTAGAGAAAGGCAGCACATAGGGTGCCTGTAGACATGCAAGATGCCAGCTCTGATGTATTCTAATTAGTACATATTGGAGTAGACTCAATTAATTGAGTTTTCTCAATTAAAATGCTCCAGCAGCCTCACCATCACATGTATTCAGCATCCTTGCATTTCAAAATGGTGCAGAGGCACTTTAACTAAAGCTCGTAGTTAAAGCTCGCTCAACAAGCTTTAGTTAAAATGCCCCCGATGCCAGTTTGAATCACAGGATGATGAATACAGAAGACACTGTAAGCATTTTAATTAGCGTGGTTCACAAGAGACCCTCCCACCCTGTGGCACATCTATAGACATTCTGAGTGAATTCCATCAGGCTCTTCTGACTTCAAAGCATTCACATTTTTCAAAGTCCCTAAATTCATTCTTATTTTTTAAAAGTCCTCTGATATGCTCATTATTTGTCAGACAGCAGGGACTGGAATTCAGGACTCCTTGGCCAGGAATAGAAGGTACACATAAACTGGTTTAAGTGATCAGAAACGGATTTAAATCTGTAACAGAATAGAAGTTTAGTGCACATAAACCAGCTTCAAAATGGCTGAAACTGGTTTAAGATAAACCTGGTTGATGGTAGTATCGAAACTTAACTAATTTGGGTCAAATCAGTTTATGAAACTTCTGTCCCTGACCCCTTTTTGATTCAAGTTAAATCATAGTCCACCAGCATCCCAGCATGTTTTCCAGCCCTGGGCTGAACTGTGCTGTCTGCTTCACAGAGCAGGGCTGGCCCCATCCCTCTACTCCCTAGCTGGAGCAGTGAAGCCTGGCTGACAAGGGGCTTGCAGGGGAGAGGAAGGGAGAGGAGGGCAACCCCAGCTGGGGATGCAGCACAGTCTATGTGGGGAAGACCGCCCCTCCCCCTAAGCAAACCCTGGCTGGGGACAAAGACCCCTTCTTCTGCTCAAACTTACTGGTGGCTGCAACTGTGGACTACAAACCCCAGAGGCACCTGGAAGCAGGTAAAGTAAGTGATGAGAAACCTTACAGAGTCCTGCAGCTGTAAGTCTGGACTGCAAATCCCAGACACCTCAGGGGCAGAAGGAAGAGGAAGTGAATACACAGCCAGACATCCATATTCTAGTGCCCCTGACTTCTGACCTAAGCCACTGCAGGCATGTTCCTACATTTTCTGAATCAAAGGTAAATGTCTGTTCACTTCTGTTTCAATTTAATTTGTGCATTTTAGACTAACCTGCAAAGACTGAATTGATTCAGCCCTGGGCTTTTTGACTGTCTGTACCATGCCCTCCAACCCAGGGGACTGCCATAACCACTAGACTACAATTGCAGGCTTTCTCTTGCTTGTTCCCAGTACAATTTATGCATTTTTATATTACAGCTGTTATGTTATGAAAAAAAGAAGTGATTTTCACATCAGGGACTTTATTTTTATTGTTGGGAATATGTGTCACTGCCTGACTTTCAGATCTAAAGGTAGAGTTCACGAAGTTGGTATTTAGGAAGTGCTTGGGACCTTCTCAACTGGCCTGATTTGATCTTGAGTCCAGGAATAAGCAATAGATATGGAACAATGATACTTTTCATAGTCACTTTCCAAAGTAGAACCTTGGGGCATTTTTACATGCGTGTCGGGGGTGGCAGAGTAATTTAATTAAAGCAGTTTATTTGATGAGCTATAGTTAAAGCACTCCTGTAGCCATTTTTAAATGTAGGGACACTGACACACGATGGTGAGGAGGCTGCTGGAGCACAGGAATTAGCATGCTCCACCAGACTCCCTTAATCGAATCTGCTCTGATGCACTGGAATTCTAGCATGTTTGAACAGCTTTTATAACCATGTATAGACACCCATAGTCTATATCTGTTAAAACTGAAAAAGATATTTGCACAGATGTGATAATCCCTGCATTCTATGTGAGTATCTCTCCGTCAGCCATCTGACCATCATTCCCTTGGCTAAAATTCACCCACCATAGCCTGCCTTCCTCTATTTTGCAACAGAAATTGTAAAACTTCTACAGTGACCTAAGGGACTTGATGAGAAAAATGAGGCTTGAGGGACTCTAGGGAACAATTTTCTGAAAACACCCACTGGTTGTCGATAGATACGTTTTCTAATGGAATAGGGGATGCAGCTTTAAGGCTGCAGTTTTTTATTTTCAAAACTCTAAGACACTACGATAGGATTTATTTATTGTCCATACAGTGCAATCTTCTGGTTCAATTCATGAGAATTAATTAAAAACTAACTTTGCAGAATTTGCATGGCTCTGTTTAAACGTTGTTTTCCAGTGAAAATATTTTATAGCTACTAGCTTTGCCCAGTGCAAGGAAAAAAACAACCTAAAACTGACTTTTCATGAAAAATAGAAATAACAGCTTAGTAAAAAGAGAAAATAGATGTATTTAAAACTGTATATGAAAGGTATCTGGTAACACATGCACCTTTCTAGGACTAAGCTCCCTGTCGTCAGGAAACATTCTTGTGTCCTCTATTGTTATGTATATTCCCTGCGAGTTTTATATTTCCTTTGTAAACCTTGAAGATAATGTTGGATAGATATAGTCAGCCATTTCAAATCTACTTGAATGATTTACTAGGTAAACATTATGTTCTTCTAATTATAGTACCTTGAACTTTAAGAAATTAGAAAAAAAAATGAAATTTAACCTGTTAGCACCTTGTGCACTGGAAGCCTTATTGGAAAAATATTTTCCTACAATAGATTTAAAATGAAAGTGGTACCCTATCTACAATGGTTTTCAAAACATTTCAAATAGAAATTCCACATCACAGGAATAGCTGATAATCAGTAACACTGACATATGTACATCACATTATTGCTTGTCTACTACTCTGCTTTTATATAAATTACTGGAAGAGTGTAGTTTAGAAAAAAAAATATTTTTAGTAATTTTAAAACAAAGTGGAAAAGTGCTCTTTTGAGGCTTCATTAAAGCTTTATAAATGGTTCGCACAATTATGCTAGATGAAATCAATATATTTACATTGCTTTATTCAGTGGTTTATCATGCTCTATTATTTAAACAATGAAATGCAATTAATAAATTGTCAGATCATTTTTCTTGTTTTATTTGAAAATGTTTCGGCATATTTTAGCATATCATTTTTAGAGTAGCAAAATACTCTAATGTATAACATTAATAAACGGTGATAGACTTTACTATAAATATTGCATCCGTTGCCAAGTAAAGTTACATACAAAAACAGAACATTGCAAACAGCAGTTCAGTAATTCTTTTGATAAAACAGACATGGGCCTTCTGTATTATTTTAAGTATTGTTGCACTTTTTGCACCTTTGCACTAATAAAATGCTATGGTCATATTTTTTGACACCTACCAATAGTCTGTAAGCTGTTAGAGATTAACACAGTATTTTACAGAACTCTTAAGAATACAGAAAAATAGCCTAAGTATGTGCGCATGCGCGCGTGTGTGTGTATATGTGTGTGTTATATAACATTTTTTGTAAGTAAAGGTAAATCGAATGGTTTACAGTACTGTCTTAAATATGCTGTAAGGGCTTAATCCAAAGTTTATTGATGTGAATGGAAATTATTTAATTGATGGTAATGAACTTTGAAACAGACCCTGGTACAGCGGTAGCCCCAAAGCAAAAGAACCTGAGGTATATCTAGATAATGGAAGGCAGTGCTGTGAAGAAATACCCCAGTCTAACTGTGGAACCAGATGCAAAATATACCCATTCACCTGATTCCTGAGCTAATGCAGTAATACTGCTTCTGGATTTGGAGCTTGCGCACACAGAAGTAACTCCAGTTATCACTACATGGCACTGCCGTACTTTCTATACCAACATAGGGCTGGCCCAAAAAGGAACTTACATGCTGCAGTTCTGAGCACTGTGGGTGCATCTACACAATACGCTTTACTGTGGACCTGACTAATTAGCTCTATGTTAAGTGTCACCATCGACATGTGCAGTGCTATTAGGCCACAGTAAACAAATTAATTCCACTGTAGGATAGTACTATCCAACACAAGTACAGCTGAGTAGTTACATGCAGTGAAACACGTGTAGATAGTGACAGGGCTGGCTGGGGCATGATAGTGCTACGGTGCAGGAGCTGCCTGCCAGTTAGCCTTGAACTGTAGCACACTCATGCCCCTGCCAGCCTCTCTGCAGCGTGCTGAGCTGGGTCGGAGCAGACCCGGGCTGACAGAACGACCCCCAGAGCCCACTGCGAGTTGGGGCTGTTCCACTGCAGCTCAGTATGCTGCAGTCCCAGGCACATGTGCAAATGCTGTGGCCAGGAACAATAAGCTCCTGCAAACAGCACTAGAGTTTATTGCTATGTGCTAATTGCACATGTAGATGCACCCTGGGATGCTTAACTTTTTAGTTTGGGGCTTCTGCAGAGCAATCAAGAACAGTGTGGATTGCTATATAATTCATAGGGACAGTTAGGTATAGGATCCAAACAATAAGGAGCACTAACAACAGAGATGTAGTTTAATTCCACTTCTCTTAGAGCTTAGGTGCTTACTGAAGATTGCAGGGAAGTATTTGCATTTACACAGTTGACCATAACTAATGGTAGTATCACCACCATCCTCACACAGTTTAAAGCAATACCCTACTGTTTAGAGCACTCACACAGGATGGGGGAAACAGGGATTCCAATCTCTCCTCTGTCTGAGGGATTGAAGCACACACCTCCCACCTCCCAAGGGAATATGCTAACTACCAGGCTATAGACTAGGCTGAGGAGGAGTGGGGTGCACACTTCATCTTTTGTTGAAGCTGTGCTACAGTGCAGAGAACAGTTCAAGGTTTATTTTATCAGAAAGTGAAAGCAAGAGGGACATGACTCTCCAGTGTAATGGCTAGGTCACCTCATCAGGTTCCTGTTCCAAAGCTTGTTATATAGTTGATAGTAAACAGTCATTTAAATAGTTACATAAACAGTAACTGGAGCACAGTGCAAAATTCAGGTCTCCCCAACCCTTAGCTGAGTGCCTCAACTACTAGGCTACAAAGTTATGCTCCCACTTCGACTCTTATGCTCATTTCTGAACAGACTCAAAAGGAGTCTGAAAGAAAGTTTTCAGTACACTGAGAGAATGAAAGTTTTCATAGAATAATAGAATCATAGAAAGTTAGGGTTGGAAGGGACCTGAGAAGGTCATCTAGTGTAACCCCCTGCTCAAAGCAGGACCATCCATCCCCAAACAGATCACCCCAGCCAAAACTTTGAAAACCTCCAAGGATGTAGTTTGCATGACCTCTGGGTAACCTGTTTCAGTATTTTACTACTCTCTAGTAGGAAAATTCTTCCTAATATGTAACCTAAACTTCCCTTGCTGCAACTTGGTGAATCCATGCTGACTGTTCCTAATCACCCTTTTCTCCTCTAAGTGCTTACAAATGTATTCCTTGAGTATCTGCTCCATGATTTTTCCAGGGACTAAGGTGAGGCTGACTGGTCTGTAGTTCCCTGGATCCTCCTTCTTCCCCTTTTTAAATATGGGCACTAAGTTTCCAATCATCTGGGGTGTCTCCTGATCACCATAGATTTTCAAAGATGACGGCCAATGGCTCTGCAATCACAGCCACCTCCTGGAGCACTCTCAGATGCATCCTATCTGGCCCCGTGGACTTGCACTTGTCCAACATTTGTTAGTCCTTAACCTGTTCTTTCACCACTGAGGGCTGTTCACCTCCTCCCCAAACTGCTGCCTGGTGCAATAGTCTGGGAGCTGACCCTGCCTGTGAAGACTGGGGCAAAAAAGGCATTGAGCACTTCAGCCTTTTCTGCATCTTCTGTCACAAGGTTGGTTCCCCTGTTCAGCAAGGGACCTACACTTTCGCTAATCCTTGTCTTGTTACCAACATACTTGTAGAAACCTCCTTGTTCCCCTTCACATCCCTTGCTAGCTGCTACTCCAATTGAATTATGGTCTTCCTGACTTCATCTGTACATGCACAAACAATGCTCTTATAGTCTTCCCTAGTTAGTTGTAGGTTTCCACTTCTTATAAGCTTCCTTTTTGTGATTCAGTTTACTAAAATGTTCCCTGCTAAGCCAAACTGGTCTTCTGCCTTACTGGCTAGCCTTCCTGCACGTTGGGATGGTTTATTTCTGCACTCTCAGTAAGGCTTCTTTGAAGCACAGACAGCTCTCTTGGTCTCCTCTCCTCCTCAGTCTGGCTTCCCAGGGCATCCTGCCCATGAGTTCCCTGAGTGAGTCAAAGTCTGCTTTTCTGAAGTCCGGGGTCCTTACTCTGCTGCTCTCCATCCTTCCTTTTCTCAGGATCCTAAACTCAATCATCTCATGGTCACTGCTGCCCAAATTGCCATCCACTACTACATTTCCTACCAGTTCATACCCATTTGTGAGCAGCAGGTCAAGAAGAGCATGGCCCCTAATTGGCCAATCCACCACCTGCATCAGGAAGTTGTCTTCAATACTCCCCAAAAAACGTCCTGGATTGCCTGCACACTGCTGTATTGCCCTCCCAGCAGATGTCAGGGTGATTGAAGTCCTGCATGGAAACCAGGGCTTGTGATTGGGAAACTTCCACTAGCTGTTTGAAGAAAGCCTCATCCACCACTTCCTTCTGGTCTGATGGTCTATAGTAGATCCTCACCATGACATCCCCACCCTTGTTGCTCTCCCTTCTGACCCTAACCCAGAGACTGTCAACAAGCCTATCTCCAGGTTCATACTAGAGTTCTGAGTGATCATATGGATCTTTTATGTAAAGTGCAACTCCACCTCCTCGTCTCCCCTGCCTATGCTTCCTAACCAGTTTGTACCCATCCATGACAGTGCTCCAGTCATGCGAGCTCCCACCACGTCTCTGTTATTCCAATCACATCGCAGTTCTATGACTGGTAGTCTCCCAGGCTCTGTGCATTTGTATACAGGCACCTGAGGTAACTAATTGATTGCCCTGATTTCTCAGGAAGTATGAGAGCACCTCCACTATTTCCACTTCCTGCTTGCTCTTCCGCCAGATCTCCCACTTCCCTACTTACCTCAAAGCTTCCAGCCCCGGAAAATCTAGTTTATAGCCTTCCTCACTAGGTTAGTGAGCCTGTTTGTAAAGACACTCTTCTCTCTCTTCATCAGGTGGATCCCATCTTTTCCCAGCAATCCTTCTTGGAACAACACCCTATGGTTGAAGAAGCCAAACCCTGCTGGTAACACTACCTGCGCAGCCAGGTGTTGATCTTCAGGATGCACCTGCTCCTACCCTGGCCCTTTTCCTTGACCAGAAGGATCAGCAAAAACACAACCTGAACCCCGGATCCCCTCACTCCTGCATCCAGAGCCCTATAATCACTCTTGATATGCTCAGGGTCTCCCCTGGCAGTATCATGGGTGCCTGCATGGATAAACAGCATGGGATAGTAGTCAGAAGGCCAGATAAGCCTCGGTAGTCCCTCTGTGGTCCCATTGGCCAGATGAGCCCTCGGTAGTCCCATCTCATAGCCAGGCTCCAGGCAAGCAGCACACCTCTCGGGATAACAGGTCAGGTCAGCAGGTTGCTCCCTCCATTCCCTGCAGAAGGAAATCTTCAAACACCACCACCCATCACTTCTTCTTTGTGATGGTTATCTTGATCTTTCCCACCTTGGTGAGGCCTGGCCTGTCTTCCTCCACTAATGGAAAGTGCTTCTCCCTCCCGGGGACTATTTCCCAGGAGCCCCATCCCTTGCTGCCCCCACCATCACTGCAGATTGTTAATGGGTGTGCCTACACAAGATGCTACGTCATCATAGTCACAAGCTATGGTAATGTAGCATTGGCAGGCATGAACCATGATGCCAACACTACTGCACAATAGCAACGAGCTATATAGTAGCTCGTTGCTACTGCACAGGAGGATCAGAAATGACTCATGTTACTGGGACAACACAGTAACTGCAGTTTGGTACAGCAAGTACCAAATGACTATGCAGTAACAACAGTGCAGTCGGGCACACTGTAGACGCACCCAGTAAGTCTCAAGCATGTGAAAGTGGCTGCAGGGATTGCTGTATTGTCTAAATATGGCAGTAAGGATTGGGAGATTCTGAAACTGTATTATATGAGTAATATGCTTTTGTGGGGGGCGTTGATTTTACAGGAAATTGTGGCTAGTAGAATATTTCCTGGTGATCATAGATACCATTAATTAAGCAGGTTCCTATTAATAGCCTGAGATTTTTTTGTATATTAGAAGTCACAAAAGTATGCAAGCTATGGACTACAGTTATATATTATAATCATAGTAACTTACATGAATAACACACAAATTGCACAATAAATTACTTCATTTTTTAAACACTCCAAATTTGCATGTTTATAATATGGGAACATACTGTTAAAAATATTTTATTTTGTCCCTTACCTTTACACTGATCAAAGTAAAAGCAAAATGGTGGTGATTTACATCCATTGGGCACAACGTGGAAAGTGCTTAAGAACCAAACCTATAGACTCTAATGGAGATACTACAGCTTTCCAGTGGGTAATTAAAAGAGTGTCATTTGGTCTATTCAAAGGCAGAAAATACTAATGAAGAAAAAATAAATGTATAATTTCCCCAGCCTCATTTATCTGTCAAAAATGTAAATGAACATATTGATTTTACAGAGTTGGGTGATTCTCTTGTAGGCAAATTCTCATTCATTCCAATACATTTACATGATGGAAATGTATTGAATCCATATTTACAAATTCAAACCACAGCCCTGATTGTCTAAATTTTTACTAAAGCAAACAAGAGACATGAAATCACTGTGTTATGCTAAATTAATTTAACTGAAATCTCCTTGAAATTAGTGGAATTAGAAATGTGTGGGTGTAAGTATAAGGGGGTTGCCTCACCTGCTGGCTGCTGTGGCTCCCTGGGGAGCTCCTCAGACAGTCCTTCCAAATGAAGCGCAGTCTTTAGGTACCAAGCAAGCAAGCAAACAAACAAACAAACCCCAAAACTTCTGTCCCCTCTTGGGCAATAGGAGGGAGCCATTCGGTTCTAGCCCTAGCACAGCAGCTAGTTGGTCAGCACATAGGCAGCTTCCTTTCTCTTTGCAATTTTTCCCTCAATTTGCCTCCTTTCAACACTCTCTTCTGGGGTTTCAAATTTCCAGTGGGACACCCCCTCATTAGCAGAAGGCCCCATAGGTGACTGTCCTTAACAGGGTTGGCTGCCTTTTCTTAAGGGGCCAGAACAACTTCTTATACTGGAATTCAACATTTCTGGATCAGCTCTAAATTGTCCAAGAAATAATATAGTATTCAAGTGTATCATGTCTTAATTATTTTATGCTCTACTTTTAGGGAATGTATTCAAGAATAGGTGAATCTGTCTGGGGAGAAACGGCTCTTCCTGTGTCCTCTGACTCTAAACTGATACCCATTTTTAGAATCAAAATTGAACAAAACACTTTGAAAGACTTTATCTCTCGCTCTCTGTCTGTGTATATGTATGTGTGTATATATATATGTGTGTGTGTGTGTGTATTTTTTGTTTTGATTGTACAAATTAAGTGGATGTGGATTTAAATTTCCATGGACCTCCTAATATGTCTGAACATGAGTCTTCATTTGCAACATTACACATAGGAGTAGTCTTTAGTGATTCATTTGAACTAGACTACATACATGAGTAAGGGTACAACCCAGGTCTGATATATCACTCTAAAAGTCAAAATTAGAATTATTTTTAAAGTATTTCTTATCTTTCTTCTAGAACTTGAAAAGCTAAAGGTTAATTATAACATCTTTAATGATTCAGGTCTGTAATAGAATAATAAAATTGCTAATATATTATATTAGTGCTTTTTATCATAACGGGTATCATGAATTATGAGCCAAATTCTGAATTCATAAGGGAAATTTTCCCTAAATAAACACCTTAAAATTTGCTCTTATATATTCCTTCACAAAATATTGAATTTTAATTACTTTTCAGAGAGACTGACAACTCTATGGAGAAGCACTGTAAATGAGTTCCAGGGAAAATATTTGGCCAACTATTTTGAATCAAACCCATCCCATTTTTGAGAGTACTATGGGAAATACAATACCCATAAAGAGAAAGCAGGATTCAGTTTTAAAAGCCATTTCTAGAAGAATTAATGAAGTACACTTCATTTGTCTATATGGACAGAGAAAGGACAGAACTGACCCTATTAGTTCTGAGTTTGTTGTTCAGGTATTGGTTGTTTTCAGACCTAATCCTTGGAACACAAAAGACACTGACATATGAACACGTTAAATGTGGCAAGTCAAGCAGTCTCAGCTTAAAAATGTTCTGAGTATAAAATGTAACCTCTACAGGCTGTGTAGCCCTGCCATAACAGTGACATAGTTAAGCTTGGATGAGTTGGGGCTAACTTTGTCAGGCTGTAAAATGACTAACTTCAATGCACCACTTTCCCACTTCAGAGGCACAGCCTGCTCATTTGTGTACAGCTGTCATGGTGCTATTTGCTCCAAGCCTGTGGAGTACTGACTCTCATTCATGTGTCCTTAACCTCAAGGCTATGGAATCATAGAAAATAATATATATTTTATGTATTATTTAAGTTGTAAATTGGCAAAGAATTTTGAAAATGCTTTTCAGACCAGTGCTACAATTTCCTTAAATAATTTTACTTTAGACACTAAAAATCAGAGGGTTTTTATTTTCCCCCTAAAAACAGCTAAGGAGTCCAAGTCCCTGTTTCATGTAGACATTCCTTATACTGTATCTACTATAACAGGGCCCATCCAAATGAGCACAGCTGTGTGGTATGTGGCATTGCAAACATGTTTGCAGTGCCACACACTGTACAGTCAGGTGTTCTCCAGGGCTAAAAACAATAACCCCCCGAAAACCTGGAACAGCACATGCATGGACAGGGTGCACCACTGAAAACTGGAGCTGGGCCTCCTGGAGCCACACTGCAGCTGCCATCCAGGCTCTACCTGGCAGGATCACCACTGCAGCCCCCGGGACCCCAGGTAAGCCTTTCCTACTGCCCCCAGGGTAACTTGCTGCATGCCAAAGCATGGGTGGCACAGGCATTCCCTGGGGACAAGTAACTGTGGTGCAAGGTACACCACTGCTACTTGTCCCTTGGGGAACCAAATGTCCACTTCTCTGGATGTGGCCACACAGTTGACTTTAAAGCACATGATTGTAGATTGGGTCCTGCTTATATAAATGTTTGTCAGTCCTGGGAACTGCTCTGGGAATGCAATCTAAGTCAGGGTGGGGAGGAGTGGCGGATGGGGTGGAGGGACTAATGGGTCCATGAGGGGGGTTAGCAGGTCTGGGGAAGGTTAGTGAGATTGGAGGGTGGTGCTGGCAAGTCTCCAAGTGGGGGTTGGTTGGTCCATGGAGAGGGCTATCCATCCAAGGGTGGGGAGATTGGGAGGCTAAAAATTGCCTCATCAGGGTGGGGGATAGGTAGGAAAAGTGCATCTCTGGGGATGGGACAAGTGATTGGATTGTTCCAGCCCTGGGGCTGAACTCCAAAAAGGTACAGATGTTCAGTAGATTGGACTAATGTGCCTGATCTAGCTTAGTATACCTCCACAGGTGAATTAGGTTTCATCAAGCTAGCCAGTTTTTACATACTTAGGTTGATCTATGTGTAACATCTGCATGTACCCAAAGAGATTTAGTATTTAGGACTTAAGCATCCAAAGTTTTAGTCATCAAAATCCTTGTTCAGCTTCTGCCTTTGAAGAGTCTAAAATATGCAGACTTTCACTTCAATATTCAAGTCCTTTGGGTTTCTGCTTTAGGATATATTCAGAAATGTCTCTGAGCAGCTCAGCATTTAGTTCACACCTAAACTGAACTGGGATCTGCAACTAGGCCTTCCTCCATTTGTATTGCTGAGGAGCTTAATCCAGTAGGTTTGTTCAGAGAACAGCTACTAGAGAAGGCTCCACCCAAACTACAAAATACTGTAGGGCACAAAATGCTTTCCTTTAAACCACAGGCAGAAGAAGAAGTGCTATTATGTTCTTTTAATACAGTAGCTCATGGCTAGAACATTAAACCAGGATACAGGATGCCCTGGGAACAGGGTCTATTACCCATGGTCTGTCTCCCTCTTCCCAGCTGAGCATTCTAATCCCAAAGATAGATGATCTCACTTTTTCTGGACCAAGTTTCAGGTTTATTTTAAACAAAAAACAATGGGCACCTATACACATGCTGGAAGTCTGCTCCAGCACATGCTAATTAGCACATGGAGCAGATTTGATTAATCAAGTCTGCTGGAGCATGCTAATTAATGCACTCCAGCAGCCTCTGTGTCATGTCTATTTAGTGTTCCCACACTTCTAAATGGCAGCAGGGTGCTTGAACTAAAACTCTTTGAACAAGCTTTAGTTCAAGTGCTCCCATCACCATTTTGAACCATGGGACACTGAATACATGCAATGCTGTGAGCACTTTAATTAGAGCAGTTCTGGGAGCCACTCTAATTAAAGAATTGACTCCCTTCCCACACTAGAGCACATGTATAGACACCTAATTGTTTTACAGTGACCCTCTGTTCCCACAAAATAACTTGCACCCTTTTGGCATGGTCTTGATGAACTATGAGATGGGAGGTAGAAACACCTCAGGCAGAAGGAATGAATTGAATCTGAATGATATAACCTGTTGGGGGTGGTTATACTCTTCTCCAGTGAGTGCCTTATGCATGATTTTTTAAAAGACGAGCTTTGGTACTTGTCTTCAAAACAAAGCCCAGGACAGTGAATCCCAAACAGAGAACTAGGTCTGCTTCATAGTACTAAGATCTAAGTCCTGGAGAAGAGTTGGATGCAAGATGCATCCTTTTCCTCAGGATTGGCTAATTTATGTTGTAAATCCTAGTCGAAATCCATGATAGGAAGCCTAGCACAGGATCATGGATTCTGCTTTGTGAGAGAGATTCATAGATTGTTAGGGGCTGGAAGGGACCTTGTAGATCACAGGGTCCAGTCCCCCTGCACTAGGCAGGAAGAGACAGCTGGAGGTCTCTGGATCCCCTCAAGTTTTTTCACATCCTTGTTTAAGTGTAGCACCCAGAACTGGATGCAGTACTCTAGCTGTGGTCTCAGCAACACAGAGTACAGTGGGAGTATCACTTCCTTAGTTTTCCATGAGACGCAACAGTTAATGCATGCCAGCATGTTGTTTGCCCTGCTGGCCATGGAATTGCACTTCTGGCTCATGTTCATGAGATGGTCGATTACTACCCCTAAGTCCCTTTTGGCCATGGTGCAAGTCAAATTGTCACCACCGTGCCTGTAGGTATGTTGGGGATTGTTTGCCCCCAGATGGAGCACCTTACACTTCTGAGTGTTGAACTTCATCTGTTTCTGGTCTGCCCAACTCTTCAGTCTGTCCAGGTCTGCCTGTATCTGCAACCTATATTCTGGCATGATTACACTCCCCCATAACTTGGTGTCATCTGCAAACTTGGCCAGAAAGCTTTTCACACCCACATCTAAGTCATTGGTAAAGATGTTGAAAGCACCTGTCCAAGCATGGACCCCTGAGGGACACAAATGGCCACTTCTCACCAGGATGACACAGATCCGTTCATGAGAACTCTCTGGGTCCTACCATGGAGCAAGTTTTCCACCCACTGAACTGTTCAGCAATTAAGTCCACAATCTTCTAATTTTTCCGCAAGGATATCATGGTATACTAGATTAAGTGCCTTTTGGAAGTCTGGGTATATAATGTCGACTTTCTCTCCCATGTCCAAGTGGTGAGAGACCTGTTCATAGAAGGAGATGAGATTGGTAAGACAAGACCTACCCATGACGAAGCCATTCTGTCTGTCATTCAGAATCTTACCCTCAATGAGTGTCTCGTGCAGAGATTCTTGAAGGTGTTTTTCCAGGATTTTCCCTCGGATGGAGGTTAGGTTGATTGGCCTATAGTTGCCCAGGTCCTCCCTCTTCCCCTTCTTGAACATGAGTATAAAGTTGGCCCTCTTCCATGCCTCAGGGAACTCCCCTGTGTGCCACGATTTCTGAAAGAATTTTGCTAGGAGTTCCACAATGACCTCAGCCAGTCAGCACTCTTGGGTGAAGTCTATCTGGTCCTGCTGACTTAGAAATGTATAGCTTTTGTAGTTGATTTTGCACCAGCTCAGCATGCATAGTGGGAAGGCTATCATTCCCACCATGCCTCCTGTGATCCTTATCTCACTTGTTGTCCTTGACACCCTTGGCTAACTTAAACTCAGTTGCCACCTTAGCTTTCCTTATTCTTTCCCTACAAGTGTGGACCACTGTTGTATGGTCCTCCTTAAGGACTTTCCTTAGCTTCTACGGTGTGTACGCTTCTTTTTTTCTTTTTCAAGAGGACTGTGATGTCCCTATTGAGCAGGAGGGCTTGCCAGCCCTTCTCCTACCTTTCCTTTTCAAGGGAATGGTTTTCTTTTGTGCTTCAAAGTTCATATCCTTGAGGAACTACCACTCTTTGTGCCCCCCTTTGCCTTCCATCCCTGGTCGCACATCACCACCCCTACTAATGCCCAAAGCTTGTTGAAGTCAGCATTTTTGGAAGTCTTGGACTTCAGTCCTACTAGCTGATTTGTCAGCCTTGCAGTGGACAGTGACCCTGATGAGCTCATGGTTGCTGTCATCCAGGCTACCCTCAATGTTCAAGCCATACATGAGATCATCTCCTTTCGCAAAAACCTAGTCTAGGAGAGTAGTAGGTTGTCCCTTGCACTTCCTGGGTCACAAAGAACTTCTCAATATGGTTAAGGAGAGGTGTCAAAGCTCAGTGTTGTGACACAGACTTGTCCACAGCGTTATGGAGCCTAAATCTCTTTGTGGATTTGGTTCTTAGGATCTTAAATCACATTGACAGACTCCCAAATGACTTTGGTCTTTTTGAAAATGTTTTCTTCCAGTCTAACATCAAAAGTACAATGCTACATAACACACACACTCTTTAGGGCACTTGCAGTTTAAGCTTTGCTTTTAAATCAAGTCACAGTTTTACAGGTACAACTCTTTTGTCTCACATTAGATTTGCAATTTATGTTGTAAAAATATTATAAAAAAAGAGGTATTGTTTTGAGAGAAGTTAAGCCTTCTTAAGAACTGGATTACGAATGATTAAAGTCAGAGGATTATATTGACAAATGAACATTTAGAACCATCACAAGTCCTCATTTGAGATACTTCTTCTTTATCTAATGAATTAGATTGTCAACAGAATGGCATGAAAATCTCATCTAAACATCAGTCAGTACAAAGCAATTAATTTGGTGTTAGATGCAATGTTAGTACATTTCATAGTACAAACCCAAATAAAGTACGGGCTTGTGAGACTGGCTGTGTGTCTCAAAAGTTAATTGAACTTCAATATATATACATTTTAACATTAAAAAAGAAAGAAATTCTGAAAATGAAATGTTTCTCACATTGAGGTGTCATTAACTGGAGATCAGTCACATTAAAAAAAATCACCTCATTACTCATGAATTCTTTAGTAATTTCAGTGGACAGGCAGGTACTATAAACATCCTAAAACCTGTGTTCAATTATGCTTACACTTATACTGGGGAAAAGGAGGAATAACTCTATTGAAGTTGCTTTAAAACAGGTTTAATTGAGATAAGAATTAAGTCCCCAGTGAGTGCAACATGATATAGAATTAGAAATGAGCTGACCATTGTAGAAGCATTTATTGTTCCACACTACTGTACTCACTGCATCAGGAAGCAACTACCCCCAACTCAACAAAAAACCAAAAACACAAATAAACGACCCTCCCCCCCCCCCCAGACATAACACAGAGTGACTCTAAAAGGAGTCACAAAGAATGAAAAAGTACACTGCTCCACTGGAACATGGACATATTCCATCTCCATCGTGGATGCAGCAAAGATGAGACAATTAATGAAAAATGTTGTGCAGGTGGCCTGAAAGTAGCATATTCTAGTTTACAGCTGTAAAAAATGCTATCCGACATACAGGTGTTTGAGCTTGTATTTGCCAGGTAGCCAGGAAACATTTTTTCAGAGATCTGAGGAGGGGATAATCATGCATTGTTGTTGCACAGAAGAAGATCCTTCTCAATGCTTTTTCTCATCAGCCTCTGTAAATTAGCATGACAGATGTATAATCTGGGAAGGTTTCCAGATTCATTTTTAAGAAATTAAAGCATTCAACACTGGTTATGCAAGGAATGTTTTTGGTCTGTCACAATGCCATTAAGAGCATTAAGGATCCACCCTGAGCATACCCTGGGTAGTAGAGAACTTGGATAGATAGCACTATGTGTCAGGGCTGCTAGTACGTAATAGCACATTGTTTCCATTCTTATTACACAAAAGGCTGGTACCTGTAAACCTCTTCATCATGGAAACACTCTGACTGATATCTGTGAGGAATTATAGTGTTGCACAACAGGCGAAGCTGACAACTACAGGACTCCATCTTCTAGATAAACAATATGTTCTGAAATGCTATGTGCCCAATTCGTTTTTACCGATGCTATTATTATTTGTTATGTATATTATGATAAGCCACAAGCTACCAAGAGAAATCAGGACTCCATTGTGCTAAATACTGTAAAAACATGTTACTAAGAGGGAATTCCTGTGCCTAAGACCTCACAGTTTAAACATACAAGGCAGTTAAAAGCAATTATTTGTATCTTGGTGGTGACTATAGGACAGGTCTCCATTCTTCTAGGCACCATACAAAGGTATAATAAAGAAATGGCCCCTGGCCTGAAAAATTTAAGATCTGACAAGTTTGCATCAGAGTTCACTGCTCCTGGGCATGCTGTTTGCATGTGCACCCAGGACCTAAGCATATTGAGCCTAGTCAGAGCTGCCTCTGCTGGCAGGGGATTCAGGCGGTCAGCCTGCCAGCCCAGGGCTGCTCCAGTCTGGCTCAATGTGCTGCAGAGGGCCTGGCCTGGGCACAAAGGTGCTCCGGTGTGGGACTAGCCAGCAGGCAGCCCCTCACTGAAGAACCCTCATGCTCCAGCAAGCCTTGTCAATGTTTACATGTGCACTGCAGTGCACTAAATGCTGCCACAGGACAGTACCTGTGACAGTAACTAAGTACTAACCGATGGTGATATTTGTAAGTTTACTGAAGCCTAATTGGGCCACACTTGTAGATGTAGAGACTTTAGTGCAGTGCTAATTTGGCTCCGCACTAAGCGTCAGTAAACATCTCATGTAGATGCACCCACAGAGAAGCAGGGAAGAAAGCATTATTGACTACATTTTTCAGATGAGAAACTGAGCAGAGAGAGATTA
This sequence comes from Crocodylus porosus, assembly GCF_001723895.1. NCBI lineage: Eukaryota > Metazoa > Chordata > Crocodylia > Crocodylidae > Crocodylus > Crocodylus porosus. The sequence goes on along the minus strand of NW_017728947.1, from coordinate 66,578,603 downwards.
AAAGTGACATCCACAACAAAAATAGGATCTAACTGCCACTTCAGGCTCCTGTGTCCAAACTGTAGATCCTCAAAATCCCTACTCACCTGCTGTCCAAGGTAGTGTGTCCCCACGTTTCTTCCACTGAAGTTGCCTAGGTGCCTAAAGAACTGCTGTTGGGCCATTACTCCTTGGGAACCAGGCTCAGTGTAATTCTCAAAGTAGGTGCTTTCCTGTCTATCATTCTTTCTGAGGTCTGATCTGGTAAATATTCTTAGAATACAATTTTCAGATCAATCCTCACATGAAAACAGAAGAGGTAGACTAAACAGGAACCAATGTACCATACAGTATTCTAAAGTGGATCTCTCAATCATCATCTGTTGAAACTGATTAACTTTGTATAAAATACTTAAATATTTTATTAGAGAGGGAACTTGAACCAAAATCATCTAGCTGGTTGACTTCACTACCACTATACAATCATTCTCGCCCTCTGTCTGGAACGTGTCATAATTAAGTTACTTCAGTAAGAAAGATGAACAGGACCTTGCTCTAGAGCAGCAGTTCCCAACCTCAGGTCGTGACCCAAATGAGGGTCGTGGGGGCAATGCTGGCGGCACCGCACACAAAGGACAAGTCATGCCATGTGCCGGGAGCTCCCCCACCTCCAGGCCACCACCACCGCTACACTCTGCTCCCAGCAGTGGGTCACAGCAAGAAAAGGTTGGGAAGTACTGCTCAAGGGTACTTAAGGTTAAGAATCTCTCTCACTACAAATGCAAATTCAAAAGCATTTCAAAATTTGATTTCGAAATTAATTATGAATAGAAAACAGATTATTCTTACACATGAATTATATAGGTCTAATCCAACAGTCTGCAAGGCATTACTCTATAGGCATGTTCCAAGGATGTTTACTGATTGGGACTTACTAATACACAAACAGGGGTTATCTAGTTTGAGAATCCCAATAGGGTTTTCGGCATTAAATAGATCTCCAAACAGTTCAGCGATGTTAACGCTGAAGTGGTTTTGTGCATTTCTGCAGGTCGGTTGCACCAGAAAAGAATGATGCTACAAGAAAAATTGTAGACACTAACACTGCTTACAGATGTAACCTCCCTCTCCCCTCCCAACAAAAATGACATTTTACTTTAAAGTCTGCATACCTCTGCACCAAGCACAGCCCAGAAGAGGCATCAACATTAGTTGGACCTGGCTTGCCCAGCATCAGTATAGATCAGGTGCTTCAGCAAGACTTTTATGGCACTTTTATTTAATATGTGATTGAATCAGCTTTAGATAAAAGCATCAAAAAGCCCTGCTGAAGCACCTGATCTATACAGACACTGTGGACCCAGGTCAAACTAACATACTACTTCTTTCATTAAAGCGTATTTCCCCCACATCTGTCAGCACCCTAACTTACTAGGTTAGGCAGCAGCTAAGTGACATTTTTGGTGAGCTCTGTAGTACCCAGATATTGTATTTGTATGTGCAAAGTAGCAGGTTTTGGCCAAAGAATGTAAATCCCACTTACCAGATGAGAGAGAGTATCATAGTGTGAAGGACATGGAAAAGGGTTTGTGTGTCATGGTAGGTAACCAATGGAACAAGATTAGGCTCAAAATTAGGCTTTATGTAAGAAGATTAAAATATCAAGTGGCAAACAAGCAGTAATATTGCCTCTGTATATGATACTAGTGAAACCATCGCTAGAATATTTGTGCGTAATTCTTGTGTCCAGATTAAAAAATATGTATTTTGATAAATTGGGGAGACTTCCAAACATTTCAAGAATGACTGAAGTTTGGAAAAATTCTGTGTTGAAAAAACTTAGGAAGTCTTTTCTAATTAGTTTGACCAATGGAAGATTAAAATACTTTATCACAGCCTACAAATATCTAGATGGGGAAGAGATTTCTAGTACATTGTTCTTTACTCTAGAAAAAGAAGCAAAAAGGATCCACTTTTTGGAACTGATGCTATTCAAGTTCAGACTAGACATATACATTTTAACAGTAATGGTAAATAATCAGAGGAGCCTCTTACCTGGAAAAACGATCACTTGAAAGTAATTATGGATGTCTTTTTTTCATTGGTCAATTTGAAGTTATGCGTTTGATATGATTGGTTCAGGTTCTCTGACTTGTGTTGTGTGGGAGTACAGACCAGATGTCCACAATTGTCTGCTTTTGCATTAAAATCTAATAATCAAAGAAAGACACTTTGCCCAGTGCTTTCAAATAACTCATGTTTGATTCTACCCTGACTTCAGGAGCTAAAGGTGGTGCTTATGACAACTGAAAGTAATATGTATACAACAGGGAATCTAATCTATACTCTAAACTGGGTATTACTAAGTCTTTGCATATTATTGCTATGGTAATTTGTTGCTGCTCTAGCTGTACAGAATCACTTTCAAACTTTGATGCCTCACACAAGTAACCTATTTCTAAAGATTAACAAGGATGAGCTAATCAGTGAAAAAGTCAATCTATGGTAAACTTAACACTAAAGAAACAGAAAACTTCTGTTCAGCAGAACCAAGCATCTGCCTTCCTGTCATAAATTCATTTCTGGAGCATAGAGGGGGAGGTTCAACAGTCTGTTACTCACCCTGAAGTCTTTAGGTAGTGACTGATGGGCTCTTTAGGTTGGGATATAGGGCAGCCAATGGATTTAATTCCCACACAGCCCACAAAAATGTTATTTGCCTGCTCTATCTTCTCATGAGCCTGGAACCAAAAGTTTTTATTTCAGCCTTATGGAAGCTTAAAAAAACCCCTCAAAACAAAACCAACCCAAACCAAAATAAAACCAAGAGCCACCTCCTCCCCCAAAAGGTTTGGTTCCATAAAGAGCTTTAATTATAATAATAAACTTTAGGCTTTAACTGAACGGCCAGAAAATATTTTTATTATCTCAAATAGATGTATTTGCTGAGCTGTGCTTTTTGCACTAAGAACTTGCTGCTTAATTTTTCAATGGATTATGGCACAACCAATAACAGAATCACTATCTTCTCTATATTTTGATGTGGTTTGTCCAAAGCTATACAAAATATAATGTGTCTACCTTCCCTTGGTTTTTCCTCACTCATTTTGGTCTCTACTAAGGGTAGTATCTCTTAGTAAAGAGGTTGTGTGATACTTTCCTATTATTTCCTAAAAAACATGTAAATTTGGATTATTTTTTCTGCTTCATGCTGTATTTCCTGCCCCATGCCATCCAACTATCAAGGGTCCAGTGGTCCTATTTAACAATGGACCTCCATTTTTTGGAAGCCTGCTGTATTCTATAAGCATAAGACAAAATCCATAAAGTGCACAATAGTCTGAGATTCATTTTAACTCAACTGTTATAAAACAACAACAACAACAACCAGGCATTTAAATATTTATCTGTTAACACTGACTGCTTTTCCTAGAATGAATCACATTTGGTTTTTATTCCATACATTATTATATGACTTTATTACATCTGTGTTTCAGGGAGACTGAGATGAACGGAGGAGTATTTGGAATAGCATGTAGACCAATTTCAGTTTGTGTTCTAATTTCTGCTTTATAAATTTAAGCATAGATACTGGTGTCTTGTTTATTGTGTTTTTTTAACACAGCTATTGCTGTAATGACACTAGGAAAATATGTCTGTTTATTGTAGACCAAATAGTTTCCTTAAAACATTCTAAACACATGCAAAAGTTCATGATGCATAATGATTTGAGTGTTTCTTTAGGTAGGTGTTCTGTATTTCAGAGGATCCATATGTGTCACAAACAGTGAACAATCAGGAACACTCACTGATTATGATATGATTTTTTTTGGCAGGCTCTTTCTGTTGCTCTGGCAGAATTGTAGTGATGCATTAGTCATTTGCATAGAAAAGATCCTGGTCCATGACAGTCATTTATTTGTGGTGCCATCTGCACTTTTTTGTGAGTAAATTCTAAGAGAAAAAGTGTATGCAGTTCATGGATACTTTTTTTTTAATTTGGATACAGTCCTAATCCTTTTCAGCTAGTGTTTGAAAAGATATCACACACATTCTCATTATGGAATTGTACAAAGAAGGAAAGCTTAAGAATTAATTAGTTAGGAGAGAGGATAAAAAATCTAGTCAAACCAAAATCAAAAAGGACTCCAGATCTTCTCACATAAATCTAGGTGGTTGGTTTGTTATAACAACATTCTGTGTTGTCATTGTGTCTGGAGCCTTTTGCATGCATATATTTTCCTATGCAAAGAATAGCCATGAAGAGAGCATAACTATGCTCGCCTTTCCTACTGTGTCAGAACCTCTTATTTATAATGTTAAACTTGAGTGTCTCAGGGCAACTATACTACTTCATCCAAAAATATGTGTATAAATATCTATATATTACAGTATGTCTGCCCTGCAGATGGCATGATTCACATTCAATTTGACTACTGACAAAAGCAAATTCCAAAACTGGGTATTCTTGTCTGAGACTGCTTCAACCAATTCAAAGTATATGTGGGCCTTTGTCAGCTGAAATACACTTGCTTATTGTTGCTGCCAGGCTGGAGTATATATAGAGGAAAAATGGTCACTGAGAGGGTATGTGCAGACATTCACCATATCTGATCAACAATCATGAAGTGGGTTCCTGGGACCAGGGGAGAGGGGTAGGGGGTGTGCAGGATTAGGGAGGGAGGCTGGAAGGTCTGTGGAGGGGTTAGTGGGTCTGCAGTAGGGAGAGAGGGTTGTCCATGTGGGGGCGGAGTAGTCAAAAAGCTAAAAATAGCCCAGTCAGAATGGAGGTAGGGACAAGAAGAGTACAGCTATAGGGCTGGACTTTTTCAACCCCAAGACTGCACTCCAAACATGTACAGCCATTCAGTAGATCAGGCTAAGCCATTCCTGATCTTAGTTCACATCTTCAGGTGAACTGATTTTGATTGGGCCAGACATTTTTTGCCCAATCTAACCTCTCCAAATGTCTGTACAGATTGGCACTTAGATTCACCTATCCCTAGTTAAGCTGATCTAAAAATAGCATTTGCACATAGGCCTTGTACTGATCCAAAAAGTAGACTGAAAATCACTTTTGGGGCTTGATTTTCATAAATGCAACCAATTCTCAAAATCATATTCAGTCTGACCCACATGACTGAACATCCCAATGGAGTATAAACTATATATTACTTGTTGTCATTTGCAAACTAGAGGAACAATGTGGACAGAAATTTTGCTCCAGAAAAATCTGGCAAAACAATTTTTTTATTCTAATGGGACCAAAATTTTTATCAGTTTTGTTTTTTTTTAAGAGAATCAAAGCAATCCTAGTCTACAGCAAAACTGTGCATAAAGTAAGGGTGGGTGTACTGATAGAAATTTTTGGGGTGGATACTGATAGCCAATTTTTAAGGAGGCATATTGGCCAATACCACTACAATTTCAATACACAGCCTGGCAGCTTGAAGAGCAGTGTCCGGCTGGTAAGTCTGTTGTAGTGGAAAGGGAGGGGGAAGGGAAAGGGCATGGGGTGGGGCAGATCAAGGCCCCTGTTGTGAGGAAGGGAATAGCGCTGGGGCAGGTGCTGCCTAGACAGGGCAGGGTGGGGTGCAAGATGGAGCCATGACTCATCTAAGGGGCACAGGGAGGGGGGGCAGCTCCCCCCTCTGCATGCACCCTGGGAGGGCACAGAGTGGGTGCATGCCCCTAGATCTACATGGGGCAAGGCAGCCTGCCACTGTGGGCTGAGGATACGCCAGGCTTTTCCTGGTGGGGGCTAGGCTGGGCTGCACTTGTGGCAGGTGGCAGTGGCACTGGGAGGGAGGTTATGGAAGGGCTGCAGCCACCTCAGAATTCATTGTAGCTCCCCAAGATCCCCCTCCCAGCACCACCGTCTACCCCACCCTGAGAGCAGCCTGGCCCAGCCACCTGTTGGGAAAAGCTTGGGGCAGCCCCAGCCCTAGCCTGCAGCAGCAGCTCACCCTCACCCTGCGCAGATCCGGAGGCAAGTGCTCCCCATTCTCTCCTGGGGTGCACACAGCAGTGGGAGCCACCCCCTTCCCATGCCTCCCAGACAAGCTGTGGCTCCCTTCCATATCTCATCCCACCCCAGCTGGGCAGTGCCTGCCCCAGCCGCAGCCCCACTCCCTCCCTCACTGCAGGGGCCTTGATCTGCCCCCCCAAGCCCCTTTCCTTCCCCCTCCACTGCAACAGATTTATTAACTGGACACAGATCTCCAAGCTGTCAGGCTGTGCTCCTCACTGTCTACATGCTGTTCTGCAGCTGCATGCATGCGCAGGACATTTATTGACCACGTTACTGGCTGCATGAGGCACAAAAAGCCAATTTCCGATGCAGTCAAATTTCTTCATATCAGTGTCGATCCAATATTGGACCTTTAGCATGAATCAATGCACCTTTAGCATGAAGTTTTAAGTAGTAACAGAATTTGTGCTGCAATCACAGGTCAAGGTAGCATTTTGGGAGTGCTGCCAGTCAGAAACAAAGAACACTCTCTTCATGTAAATTAGCCAAATAATTACTACAGCCAGACAATCATTGACAATTTCCTGGTGCATGTTGAGCAGAATTTTTTATTTTTATGCTAGTGCACTTTTATTGATAAGATAATCATTCTATTAATATATTGTTACATTCTCCACTGAAAATTACACTAAAACATGAAGATATTTTCAGATAGTAGCTATTCTTCCCCTTGGCAATGGAATTTATTCAGGTCTTTGACCTTGTTAACTAGAAACAATGTGACATTACTGAAAGGCCAGTTTATTCCACCCCAACATGAAAAAATACTATTAATGATATGATGGGAAGGTGTATACTAATACATTTAATACCTTAGACCAGTGGTGTTCACCTTTTGGTCCAGTGGGCTAGATGACAAGTGCCTGATTCCTCTGCAGGTTGGATCCAGTGGGCCCCATCCAGCCGTATCCAGCCTGGCCCTGATGCAGCCATGTAGTGGGGAGGAAGCATGGCCTGGCCCTGCAGAAGGAAGGGTGTATTGCCCAGCTACACCCTGGCTGGATGGAGGGAAGGAGACGTGGGCTGACCCCAAGTAGGGGGAGGAGGCAGGAAGGAGGCATGGCCTGGCACCCAAGCAACTGTGCAGGGGGAGGGGATGGGGCCCAGTCCTGCAAGAGGAAGGGGATGTGGCCCAGTCCCAGCCTAGCCAGACAGAGGTAAAGGGAAGAGGGCAATGGGGGAAGGGGACATTAGATATAAATATAGATCTCTGAGACTGGTTAGTTTATGAGCTTAGAGGAAAATAAGTTTCACTTGGTAATATTTTAGCATTTGTGTGGAAAACCAATAGTCATTTATGCTGTATGTTAAAGATGAGGCTTATACTTTAATTGTCAATTTATTTCAGTACAATGTATAGTTCTTTTGTATGTTATTGGATGATTAAATGCCTAATATAAAAACTAGAGTAGTTGGCAAATTATTTGACAACATTCTTTTTCATCAGAAAATGAAAGCTTTTCAAAACAAATATTTCCCTAGAAAAGGATAGTATCCATGAATTATCTTATTTCAGAACATTTTTTTCAAAAAGCATTTTGAAATTGTTAAAACACCCGGTTTCCACATTTTCTAAAAGCTCCTTTTTCAGCTGAAATGAATTTTTACTCTAAGTTTAAGTTCATATATTGTGAAAAAGTCGAAATTGAAAGAAATATTTCAATTGATTCCATTCAATTTTTTTTCCAGATTTCTGATTTTATCAAAAAACTTGAGATTTTTTTTTTTTACTCTTATCTCAATTCAACAGACAAAATGTTCAGAAAACTGGAAAATTTTCCTTGGAAAGGTAACCTTTGTTGCAATCAGCTCAAGGCAGAAATTTTTCAAAGGATAAAATGAAACTTACATGAATTTTCTAGTTTTTGGACATGTTTAAAAATAATGTCACTGCATTTTTCTATGTATTTTGCACAATCATTTCCTCAGGAATAAACCATACAAGAAACATAAATCCAAATCAGAATGGACTAATGAAGTGGAGAAGGGGATTAGGAGCCATGCTGTCTCATGTCTACCACTAATTTGCTTTTTGATCCTATGTAAGTCATTTTCACTTGTCCTTTTTGTGCCTCAGTTTGATCTATCTGAAACACTAGTCTAATTAATATACAGAAAATATATGCCCCAAATCATGTTGTGAGACTAATTAATATCTGTAAAGCATTTCAGCATCCTAGACTGATGGTGCCCATATTAATATTAATTATTTGGTCCAACTGTAACGCAATTACTCTACTTTTTTCTGTACATTTAAATTGTAGAATATCTTCTCATGGTACATCTTTCCATCTGAGTCTCCTTTCTTAAGCAAAGGAAATATAAAAGGAATGAGTAACAAGGGGTATATATTAAGATAATGCAGTACAAAATTATATAGGATTATGTAGTTCCGTTAGGATATCTTTAACCAGTACAACTTTTTAAGCTAAACACTTTGTGAATCATATTTTAATAACTGATATCATAATACTGAAACACATGCATTTTTATTTAACATTTGTGTCATGTCTTATTGCATAGATTATGATGTTTTACATTTTAATTTAAGTTTTTTCAGTAGTTATTGTAACACTAGCATTACAGCCCAGAGACTTTATCAACGCATACAAACATAAGTCAAAATAGAACCATATTGGGCAGTATAAAGCTTTGGAACATTCAACTAATGATAATGAAAACTAGCTTATAAAAATTCAAACAGCATTTTGTGAAACTATTATAAAGCTAGAAGCTTGGGAATTAGACAGAGTACCCACACAGTAGGAGAGTACAAATGAACACCTACGCAGATGGCTGCTATAAGAACTGAACAACCACCGTGCTATATAATAGAAAGAAGCAAAATGAAGTGCCGATTGTAAGTGGTGCTTAACTTTATTAAGCCAAAAGAACACTATTACTGAAAGTCTGTATCTGACAAAGGGAAATTACTTTGTTGTAATCATGTTCATGAGCTGTCTTGTATAGTCAAAGGCCTGCCATTCATTTAAATTAAACTGTAGCCTTTAAAATGTTAATTAGATGTTACAGCCAGATGCAATATTGAAGAACCTTTAATTTATAAGTTTCAACCATTTTTCTTGAAACATTCTCACATGTTTGTAACAGAACAACAGGCATGGATTTGTGACAACATCAAAAGACTAGCTTGCCATACATACTCCTTTTGTTGTCTTTGATTGCACTGCTATATATATTAGTGAGTATGCACAGTAAATACCTCCTTAAAGGATATACTTCTAAAGCTAAATTAGAAGAGAGAACATGATTATATATTAATGTAAAAAATGAGTTTTAAGACATTGTTCTTCCTTTGGGTGTTAGCAAAAATTAAATTAATGGACACAAGATACTTTAACTTTCCTTCACCACACCATAAAAAATGCTTAAACTATTCGTAATTTACATGGACAAATTAGTTCAATAGGACCAATTGTAGTATAATGACACCAACTGTTTATAAAAACAAAACTATTAAGCTGACAAAAGCATGCTCAAACAGCCGTATTGATAGTAGTGCAGAGCACAAATTGAACCTTCCACCCACCCAGGAATATAAATCAGATCATGCATTGCAAGAGAAAATGTTTTCTGCAAATGAAATCTCTATAAAGCTCAGAAGCTGAAGAAAACCATAGGTTGAGGGTCTACATTTTTTCATACACTTAGATCAGGCTTCTCATAAAAGCTTACCACAAATTCCAGCAGTCCTCAGCCTGGATTTCCAAAGGTGTTGAGCACCTGCAGTTCCCATTGATTTTAACTGGTCAGCACCTTTGAAAATGAAACCCTTAACTTTTCGAAAATAACAGTAATGAAAAAAAAAACAAAAAAACCCCAGGATATTTTAACATGCCATATGTAAATACAATTTTGGAAGGCTGACTTTAAAAGGCTTGATTAAATAGGAATTTGAACTTCTTTTGGTTGTATGCCTCGTGGCTTACATCTTACAGAGTTAACCCCAAAGGTGCATGATCCTTATCCATCCAGTCCTTATTTTTTACTAATATTATACTGAAGAATATGCCAAGAATAATGGAATGAAGTATATGTGAAATTAAACCTTAGTAGCACATTGCCTTTTTTGTCTGTATCTTTCTCTGTTCTTACTGTTACATATTTACTTTCGTTGATTCTCTTTGTCTGCTAGTTATGTCTGCCACAAGACACCTCCCATCCTACTATCTGTATTACATTTTCTATCTCATTTAAAAACAGAAACACTGAGCTGGAGTGGAGAACCAGCAGCAATGTCATTAAGGAGTGGAACAAGTTATTGACTTTAGATCATGCTTTTGAAGCATGTGGTGGGATACGGATAGAATTAAATTCCTTGAGGCTGCAGTCCAAGTGCACATATAGTCAAAGACAACATGAATATAGCAGATCCAGAAATGCAAAAAGTTTAGAACCAGAATAGATTCCCCCAAGATTAAAGGTGTTTAGAGAGGAGGCTCACGGAATAAATAAAAATGCTTGAATTTTCTAGTGCACTTGCAGCATCAAACTAACCCAGCTCCCATTGACCGTCTATTTGCTGAGTGTTTTTAAAAACCCTCCAAAAATGCTTCATTCATACTGGAATAATTATTATCAGACATCTATACTGCATCTAATATATATGGGAATGCAATCATGAAGACAAGTCCTGTTCACGTGCTAGTACACCAAATAGAGCAAATGTTTTTTGGTGCACGTCCAGTCTCTGTATCGGGTGTTTTTATTAGAGCAGCACTAGCCTAATAGCAGCAACATGATTTTTTTTTCAGTAATTGGGATGGGTTGAAGAGGAGTGGGTAGTTTGGCATATTTTCATGATCAAACTTTTTTTTACCACAGTCCAACACAGCGTAGATATCACATTAGGAACCAACAGTAAACATCAAATAACAATCCATCTGAACTTCCCCAAAGTTTGGATCTGGGGACATGGGGATTTGGTTAGGACATATACCTGTTTCTATCTTCACATGTTTTCAAAGTAGAAATTAGTGTGTTTAGCATGAGTATGGACTGCTGAATTCATTCTAAATAAATATATATTCTGGCATCATTGGAAAAAGGCTATTACTTTTTTTTAAAGGGCAAGAAGGTTGACTTATGTTGTGGAAATAGGAGTTTATTTTGCACTGATATATATTTTTTGGATCTTTTGGATGATACCAAAAAATAAATTAATTCAATAATACAGTAAAAGCTGTGTTATCCGGCATTTTACCATCCGGAATGCTCCATTAACTGGCATGTGTCATAGACGCCATCTGCTGTTTATGGCAGTGGGTTGACACAGCAAAAACAAAACTGGAAGTCCCACCATGGTACTTCTGGTTTCGCCAAGTCCCACTTCTTTCTTGAGGACCACGGCCTGGGGCAAAGCAGCCTGCATGGGTCCCCCATCCCTGTCCCCCAGCACACTGACGCCAGGGAGTAAAAACCCTGGTGCACCAGCAAAGACGCCACCAACCCACTGGAGATAAGCTTGCAGACAACCA
>NW_017728947.1:66557095-66562095 GCF_001723895.1 Crocodylus porosus | reverse complement strand
GTATGAACTATTCCTACTGCAAATGTATGTAGGATCTGAGGGCAGCTATAGACGGGCTCTATGATGGAGGGGAGGCACTTTAATTAATTAAAGTGTCCACAGTGTCACATGTATTCAGTGTCCTGTGTTTCAAATTGATGGCAGGGCCACTTTAGCTAAAGCTCATTGAATGAGCTTTAGTTAAAGCACCCCTGCTGCCATTTTGAAACATGGGAATGTTGAATACACGTGATGCAGAGTCTGCTGTAGCAGACTTACAGCAGACTTGATTAATCGAGCCTGCTCCAATGCCTGGTATTCAGGAGAGGAGGTCTGTCATATTTAAAGGTGCCCTTATATCCTAACTGAAGAAATTAGACTAGTTTGAATAGCTTTCCTCATGGCCTCCCCCTAGGCACAGCTCAAAACTAGTACTCTGAATTCCTCTTTGATGTACCAGTCAATTATGTTTTTGAAATGTTGTCCTCAGTTGGCTTCCATAACTATGTCCTTTTTTGGTTCTTTCACTCCCTTTATAATTACCCCTTCACCAAGTCCTTGAGTACCCTCTTCATCCTGCCTCCAACTCTTTATGAGGACATCCTATATAGCTCTGCTCTTGGTCCCTTGCCATCTGTCTCCACACTTTTTCCTGGGTAATCTCATCTGCAAACACAAATTCAAGTACCATCTTTATGTAGGTAGTTCATGGATCTACCTTTCTAATCCACACCTTTGTCCCTTGCCCAAATAAAAGTCTCAGTGGGCGCATCTATATGTTCATTAATGTGACGTATCATGGCATATTAAGTTTAGTACCTGTTGTTATAGGTACTAATTGTAATGTGCCATAATTGCAGAGTAGTGCTGCTGCATGTTTTTTTTGTGATGCTAATGTGCAGTAAATGCTAACGTGCAGTAGACTAATTCTACTGCACATTAGCACAGTTCTTGCCTGCCTCCGTAGTGTGCAGAAGAATTAGTCTACTGCACATTTAGCATCTTCTGTAGCCATACCAAGCTTGTCTCTGATAGTTCCTCCTTTCTAAGCTGTCCTCCTAACTTTAACTTAGTTAAAAAAAAACACTTCTTATTCTCTGGGAGCACTTTGACCATGTAACCCATTTCTTTATATTGTTCTCTGTATCTATTATACCGGTGGTGGGGGCTGTGCACTATGGACACCTGTTCACGCCCCACAAATACCACACGCCCACACTCTGCCCCCTCAACTCCTCCGTATATACACCTCCCCAGCATAACCTATTGCCTCCCATACACAGCCACACCCCCACACAAACCCACCACACCACACCATATATGCACATCCACCCCAACCCCCCCATGCACAGTATGCCAGAGTAAGACTTTATTTTTCAGTTATTATATAATCATCTGTACATACACTACCCAAACACAAATCATGACAAATATTTTTTGTAATAAAATGTAAATATGTTATAGTAGGTGTTTGACTTTATTACATGACTGGGGTGGGGGTTGGTTCCAAGTTGGCAATTCTCCCCTCCCAAAAGGAGTACTTCTCAGGGGCAAGGGGAGGGACTTCCAGTGACAAAGCTCAGAGGGTAGAGCTGGGACTTCCAGTCTCAAGATGACGACCAGGGGGAGGGGTACCTGTGGAGGGATGGAGCTACCCTTGCAGCCCTCAACAGCACACCAAAGCTAATTAAGCAGCCCTCCAGCCAAAATAATTGCCTGTCTCTGTACTAAACTGTTGGTGTCACTGTCTATCACACTGACAAGCATCATTTCATTGTTTCCTTGTACTCTTCTGCCTCTCTGTTTTGTCTCTTGTCTTATACTGAAATTGTAAGGTTTTTTGGGTTGGGTTCCATGTTTTGTTCCATTTCTCTATGGTTCATGGTATAACAGAGTCCTATTTGTGGACAAGGACCAAAAATCATAGTATAATAAATACTAGCATCTCCTGCTTGTTGTATGGTTTGGCTCATGGACTGTAGAGGAAGACAGTTTATTGGAATTTGGTAGCATGCTGGTAGGGTGTGGTAAGGACATGGCCAATAGTCATGTGATTGTGCATATCCAATTGTCACAAACCATACATGTCAAGCCACAAGAGATCAAGGCCATGCATACTACTGCTATATTTGGTGGACTCTAAGTATGTCTGTATAGGTCCTTCAGATGTGTCATCCATAATGGGAGGAACGTACTAATTCCTTATTTAAAGGTCTTCCACTGTAACTTAGCACAGAACATCAACATTTTATGATCAAGTCTGCTTTAGGAAGACAATATTACCTATTGTGGCAAATACAGGCAAATATTGAGTAGCTCACCATGATAACTATCTTATAATAAAATCATAGTGTAAACTGGCAAAATGTAGTTAGAACATGTTACCTGATCAAAACAATCCTTCATTTTCCCACTAGGGTTTATCCTTACCAGTTATTACCAAGTTCAGACTATAACTGCCTGTTTTATGGTTTTATAATGATAAAACTATAATGACATTGGAAAAGTAAAAATAATATGATACCCCAAAAAAATGTTGATAAAAAGGCATTTCTAAGCATTGCTTGGAAAAAAACAGTATCCCTGTTTGAGTAATTGTCAGGAACTCTGCAACTTGTAAAAGTACATCTTTAAAATAACACAGTAAAGAAACCCCAAGGAATGCAATACCAAATGAAAATGTTTTTGATAGCTGGAACATATTTCTAAATTGATTTTGTGCTTTATCCATATATGTCATCAATTCATTTCCCCCATGTTATGTCTCATTCCTATTTTACTAAATGACGTTCCATTGCTAACTGCTTATATATTAGTCACTACCCATACTTCAGTTTTTAATATCAAAGGCTTTTTACTTGATATTTTAGGTAGGCTATTATCACCAGAGTAAATGTACTTCTGTGTGTGTGGTACAGGAGCATGTATTAGTAGAACCCATTCTAAAATAGCAGCCCATTGCATTTTGAGTATTTTCCACAGCTGAATGAACTAGCTCAAGTTTGAGGGGAGATTTGTTCTTTGAACTTTTTTCATTCTCTGACCATAACTCATGCTTTTATTAGTTTCTGGAAAAGATATCTGCTATTCCTCTTCATAGCTTTCAACAAATTTGTGATTTAATTCTGTGACCACTGAATAATTATTAACTCTGAATAAGTTGCTAACTCTTTGTTTACATAATGCACTATCAGGGCCTCAGTTTCCTTGTCAAAATTCATTTTAGATAACCCTCCATCAAGTTCCCTTAGGGAAAAACAGAATCACTTAAGCTTGTGCATAATGGATAAGAAATCCCAAAGCTTTGGTCTTGGTGGGGTGTGGTGGGGAAACCAATTAATCTGTGTTAAACCAAACCAAGCAACACCCACAAGTACAGCCCAGCCTAGACTGATGAGCAGAACATATACGCAGGTAAGCAACAGGGGCCAGGGTAATGCTGAAAGTAGGGGGCCAGTGCACACATTCTCAGGAGGCCTCAAATGCCTCTACACAAAGGCTTGTAGTATGGGAAACAAGCAAGAGGAACTTACCCTCCTGCTAACTGAGACCAGCCCAGACACAGCGGAGCTCACTGAAACGGGGCGGGACCCAACACACGACTGGACGGTAAATATCAAGGCTATAGGCTATACAGGAGGGATAGGACAGGGAGGAATGGTGGGGGCGTGGCACTCTACATTAAGGAGGAATACACATCCTCGTCAATTAGCAAAGAATCAGAGGGGGGCACTCTGAAGTGCTCTAGGTTAGAATACAAGGCAGTCAAAGGGAAAGAGATTTAACAGAGAGATTTCTACTACAGACCACCCAACCAAGAGGAAGAGCTAGACCAGGAATTCTTATGTCAGCTCATGGAGGTAGTTAGGTCAAAAGGACGTGGTCATCATGGGTGACCTGAACTTTCCAGACATCTGCTGGGAAGAGCAGTCAGCCAGGTCTGACCACTCACATAGGTTCCTAGCTAGAATGCAGGACCTCCATCTAACCCAGGAGGTGCACAGCCGCACCAGGGAAGATGCCTTGTTGGACCTGGTACTGGCCACCGGTGACAACCTGGTGAGGGGGCTGCAGGTGCTTGACCTCCTGGGTGACAGCGATTACTGCTTGCTGGAATTCACCATCCAGCACAAGGTGGCAAAGGCCTGCAGCAAGGCAGCAGCCCTAGATTTCAGGAGGGTGGACTTCAATGAGCTAAGGAGAATAGTCGGGGAAGCACTGAGGTCCCAGAGAGGAGGGGGAGCCAGGTGTCCAAGAAGACTGGTCGCTCCTTAAGGAGATGATCCTCCAAGCCCAAAGAGAGGTAATCCCAACAGATCAAAGGGGGCAGGAAGGTGCAAAAGCCCCCATGGCTCACCAAAAGCATCCGGGAGTATCTCCTAATGAAAAGGGAGGCGTATGCCCAATGGAAGGGAGGAGCCATCACCAGGGAGGATTATACTGTGGTTGCTCAGGGATGCAGGGGGTAGTCAGGAAGGCCAAGGTGGAGATGGAACTGAGACTAGCTTCCCGGATCAAGGACAACAAGAAGTCCTTTTTTAAATACAAAGGGGGCTAAAAGAAGGTTCTGGGTAATGTGAGGCCCCTGCAGGACTCGCTAGGGAATTTGGTGGTCACACCAAATGACAAAGCTAACATTTAATGATTTCTTTGCCTCCATTTTCCTGAGCAGGGATCGGAACAGCCACCCCCTCTCTGGGCCCCCCTCAGACTCCAGGGGAGGTGCACCTAGGCCAAGGGTTAATGAGGAACTACTTAGGGAATTTCTGGAGGGACTGGATGTATTCAAATCAGCTGGTCCGGACAATCTCTACCCTAACATACTGAGGGAATTAGCTGAGGTCATTGCGGGACCCCTGGCACAGCTGTATGCACACTCGTAGTGCTCTGGTGTGGTGCCAGAGGACTGGAAGAGGGCCAATGTGGTTCCCATCTTCAAAGAGGGGAGGAAGAAGGACCCAGAAAACTATAGGCCAGCTAGTCTTACCTCGATCCTGGGCAAGCTTTTTGAGAGAATTATT
>NW_017728947.1:66538201-66555979 GCF_001723895.1 Crocodylus porosus | reverse complement strand
TCCCTTCCAACCCTACAAACTGTGAAACTATGGATGCTGGAGGAGTCTAGTGGCTACAGAACTTGCTGAGGGAGTGGGAGATGTGGGTGCTACCCTCTCCCTCATCCAGAAGCTACCTGACTGGAAGAGCAAAACCTTCTAGCCAGGAACGCAGGAGGTATCTAAGCACTGGCAGGAGTACCAGTGATCTCAGCCTTAGTTTTGCCCAATGCCCAGTCCCCCAGAGGAAACAAAAGCAAATACAGCATTCACAAAAGGAAAAAAAAACATTCCTGCCCCTCCAACTGCCCAGCAAAACCCAAAACCTAGGCTTGCCAGGCACCTAATAAACTGCAGAAGAAGTTGTATTGACACCCAAACAAGGGGATTAGAAATACATTGATGTACATGTCACATGCTGATTACTTTAACTTGCACCAAGTCAAAATTCACCATCCAGGTGAAAATTCACCTTCCTTCTTAGGACAGCCAGTGGCACCTTTTCAAACCCTGGTGGAAAAGCCCAACACACATCTTACAGATCAGTTTGGATCCCACTTAATCCTTATTTTAAAGACGTGTGTGATTCATTTGCCTTATGCTGGCCCTCAGCAATGTGGGGGATGGATATTTTACTCTCTATAGGTTCTTCTGAGATGCTTTATAGTGACCTCTCAGACTTGTCAAGGTGATGCCCAAGAAACACAGGAGATGTTAATATTTTTCCTCCTAACTGTGTGACAGTGACATTTCCTGTTAATTACATCTGCTCCCTGAGCTCTCAGAGCCAAAACATTCTGTGGGAGGCAGAATGATGTCATTTTAGTCATAGCATAATTTTTTAGCTGCTAGAACAAGACATATTGTGGCATATTCTTCAGTACTTCTAAAAAGTAGTGAAATATAAACTTAAGGTGATATTTTTATGCATGAGGGGGTTACACTCTGTCTTTTTCAGCTCCTAGAGATAAATAGCAGGTTTAAAATGACATCATCCCTCCTCCAGCAAATATTTTTACTCTGAGCTCTAAGGAGAGGAAATAACCCTGACCCAGCCATGATACTCAACCTTTGCAATTATCATAACTGCAAAAAAACCAAGAGATGAAATTAAAATATGATTTTGATGCTGCATTTATATTGGAGACTTTGTTACACACTAAATATAATCTTGGAGAGACTGTCCCTAGGATAAACGGGCTGATTTAAATACACGGTATCATTGTTAGTGATTTAAAAATAAAATGTAAGCAGAATGACTAAAATCACTCCCCCTGAGAGTAAACAGATTTAGAACTAGTAATCATCACAGAGGTCACAATAAACAGAACAAACTGCTGCATTGCTAGCTCTGTATGTTAGAGCTGGGAAGAGAACAAAACCTATGAGTCTTTCTAGTCAGGTCTCCCCCCCCCCAGAAAACACCCGTGTTAAAAGCATGACACAGAGGTCGTCGGTTTCTCCAAGTGTTTTGTTTTATTTTGTTACATTTAGCCCAATGTCTAGTGACCTCAGGACTTCTTACTGTGGGCTATGTTAAAGAAAAAGCTTAGGAAGTTATATTTGAAAATATATATGCGGTAGGGGAGGATTCTTACATCTTTTTCCTTTTTAACTGGAAGAATTTCTATTTTGGCCAAGCTTTTATGTAAGAAAATTATCTAATAAAAATCTATTTATGTTACTTAAAATCTGAAATTTATTTATGCTACTCAAAATTTTTCCTCTGGCAATGAGAGAGACATTTATATTTGAATATTTTTTTTTTTCCTCAGAACACAGCTTCTCTTTTTGGCTTCACCCAAGTCCCTGTGTTTACTATACATTTCTGGAAGTGCGATGTCTCAAATTTAACTCTGTCTTTTCCTGCCCTATTCAGGAAGATTGGCTTGACTGAGGATGACAAGTACAGACTGGTCCAAGTGAACTGACCAGTCACATCACTTGAGATGGATGGATCAAATCACTGCATCACCTTGATGATGGGATAGAGGTTATAAGATGAACAAGTGGGCCAATGCTTTTTTTTCCTCCCTGTCTGGCTGGTGGAATCAACCCGAAGATTAGAATAGTCAGGGAGGCAAAAACTCCTTTCCCTTCCCAATGCATAGTTTTGGTTTTTTGTCCTAATTCTTCTGATGAGTGGTCAGGTTAAAATTGGCCTCTATTTCATAATGTCAAAAGATGCACCAATAATGGGGCAAGAGATCAGTCACAATTCTTGCCATCCCCTTTAGGAAAGGTGTGTTGAAGTAACTATTCCAATTAGCAGAACAACCTATCTCACTCAGGGATGCCACTTTGTTCTTCTGACAGCATTAATATCCCCTTGTGCTCAGGGAATACATATAGTCATGTAACTGTTGATCATGATGTAGAAGCAACAGAAAGGGAGAAAGCCTTTAGGGCATCTGCACTGCAGTACCTAAAATGTGATACTTAATTTCTTGATGAAACTACCATTATGAAACTCCCAGTCATTAGAGGGTTCAATAGCCAACACATTTTTAACAGTTATGAATGTTTGTTTACTTTGCACTGTTTTTATTAAAAAGATAATTCCAAAACACAAATGATGTTCTTTTTGGCTTTTATAATTGAGATTTTCCCATTTAAGAACTCTCTTAAAATATTTTTTTCTATAATTGACATTTAATTATAAAACAATAAGTTAAAACTTGTGAGATGCTTGGTAAATGGCTGTAAGTCCCAACTATGATAAACCAGGAGGGCAGTTTTATGGACTTCTGCATTTGGAAGCAGAATACATTTGTGATGGCATGTTTGTTAGGGCATATACAAGTTTAGATGCAAGTCTGAACAAAAAACCTGAACCCTGAACTTTCGGTGTTTTAGAAAATTGAACCTGGATGCAAATAGTTATACCCTTATAACTGACCAGATATACCTGATGTCCAGAGTTTTCAAAATATGAATATAAGGGATTTTCAACCCCCTACCCCCCTAGATTACAGCTGGCACCTAACACCTATTTGTGCATTTTAAAATCTACCCTGAAAAGCTCATATTGTGGCAGTATTTTTTTTCTGGGTAGGGTCAGTCTTAAAACACATGCATCTCTTTTTATTTTAAATGCAACATTAAAATGTTTATGTTGCTTGAAGTTACTGGTGTTCTTTGGAGTTCATAAGTTATTACCTGAGGATTACATTTTTCCCTTTAATAAATAGTGTCATAGAAACTAAGCAGACAAACTGTACTCACTAACCTTTTAATACTTTATCCTTTTGTACAAAGACTGAACATTATTAGGTAATGGAAGAGTGTATGAGAAAGTAGTAGATTATTTATGATAGAAACAAAATGAAACTAATGGGACAAGATTTGAAAGCTGTGATGCATGAAAGGTGCTATAGAGGCAGCTTTGGCACCATGACAAATAAAGATAAAGGCTCAGTGGGAAGCAACAGTGTGAACATGACTATGAAGAAGAAAGAATAGATTTACTGAATGAATCCTTGCCATCTGGTGTTTATTTAATACACAATGAAGGTCAAATGGCTACTGATCCTTTCTTCTCTAGTCCAGTGACTACAAGAATGGGAGGAATCAATGAATTTATCAATATGTCTGGAAATGTTTTGCCATATGATCTGATTGAGTCAATATTATTGGAGCAACATACTCATTACTATTTCAGATATCATTAGACTTATAACTAAAACTACAAACATCCTACACAAACTATGGGCTGTAACTTTACAAATCAGACAATATTTTCACTAGTTCCATCAGTATTTCTAAAGGTATTTATAAAGTAGTTTTTGCATAGGAAAATATTATACACTTTAGAAAATGAGACAGCTTGTTCTAAACAGTGTCACTTTTCTCTCCTTCGTATCATTCCCATTTTCCTTTATAGTAGGTTGATTACATGTCTGTTTTAAGTAATTATACCATGGAAACATATTAACTTGTGATGGAATAGGTTTATTAGGTATTATATGTAAACAGCATACACTATGAGAAAATCTTATTTACAGTTAGTAGTATTATTTTACAGAGCACTTGTACATGTGAGGGGGGGTTAGTTCCCCTAAATCAAAATTGTGGGTTTTTAATTGTGGCCCACCATTTCCACTTAGAGGCTTCCATTGCTGTGACGGAGCAGTGATGCCCCACCATCAGCTCACCGCCCCCCTGCCGCCATGGGCAGGCTCCACCCAGGAAGAAAAAAAAGCCACAAGAGGTCTGATCCTTTTTTTTTTCTCCTCATGGACTTTTCTTGCCTTTCCCACAACTAGGGGGTGAGCTGCGGTGGCCCCTGAGCTGCAGGGGCCCTAGTCCTTTCCCTTCATAGTGGCAGTGCCCCCCAGGTGGCACCTGCCACTAGTAGCCCACCTGGGTGGCTCTGGGGGGGCAGGTGCCGCCCCTGTGGAGGGAAGGTCCAGGGCCCCCACTGCTTGCCTCCTGGCTGTGGGAGAGCCAGGCAGGCTCCACAAAGGAAAAAAGGATCAGGCTTGCTGCTTTCTTTTTTTTTGTCTTGGCAGAGCATGCCCATGCAAGCTGCCACTGGACTGTGCAACCTCTGGGCTGTGGGGAGGGGCCCCTTGTGCTTCCCTCCATGGCAACGGTGCCCCCCAGGGCTGCCCAGGCAGGGTGCTAGATGAGTGGGTGCTGCCCCAGCTCACAGGCAACACCAGGCCCGATCTAGCAGTGCACAGTGCACTGGAAACCCAGGTTTGTTCAAGGAAACTCGGGCTTGGTGGCTTCCAACACCCCATATGCTGTCCCTGCCACCTTCTCACTGCCTGAGACTGCCTGAGAAGGGGCTGGCTTGCCCCTGGTGCAATGCAGGGAGGTGGCAGGAGGGCAGCTGGGTGTGTTGGTGACCAGAAAGCTAATAGAGACAGTACACAGGGTGCTGGAAACATGCCACGCCTGAGCTTCTGCGAGCCTGCCTAGGCTTCCAGCAGCCCATGCACCATCTCTGCTGCCTTCTCTGGCCTCCAGACATATACATATGCACAATTTTTTTTTTATCCACAATAGGACAATTTGCCCTAATCAGACTAAAATATATCTGAGGAGGTCTAGGTTGCCATATTCAAATAATTGTAACACAAACAAAATTGTGCATGTGTACACAGTGATGCCATTGTGTTAGACAAATGACAATTTCTCATGACTTTTTGTCACATGTACATGGCCCCACCCTCTTGTGTACAAGCGTCCATAGGTTTGGGGGGTTGGGAATGAATATGGGTAGGAAGGTGAGATAGAGCATATACATTCACTCTTCCATGCATGCTATTTCTTGGAAATGCAGAGAGTAAAAACCAGTATTTGGTATATATGCCTGGAAGGAAGAACTCCAAGAATTTCCGTGATTGTCAAATATCTCTGCCTCTATATACCTGCCTTTAGAATGGGCGTAATACTAGTTAGCTACTTTGCAGGCATGTAGTGAGATTTTGCTAAATTTATAATGTGCTTTGAGGTCCCTGGATAAAATACACTATTATGTTACATTGTTAGTGGCTTCATTTATAGGGACTGAAGATCTACAGGGATAAAAAAAAAAAAATCTGTGTTTGAATCGGGAAAGAAACAGTTCTCAAACTATAACAAAACTGCAGATTCTGTTCCAAATATTTTTGTTAACATAAATATGTCTTTTCTTAACTAGCGACTTAGCCAGTCTCTGTTGCCATGCTTCATTTTCCTCTTAGCCTGCTCATTTTCTTCTCCCTACCCCAAATGTCTGAGCCCACTGTATCAATCCCCCACTGCCCATCCACCCCAGGCCTAAACAACCAACCAATCCTCTGTCCTCATGTAACTGATCTTTTTACCACACCATCTATTAACTAAAAAGTAACTAATGTTCCCCTTTCCAGCAACAAAACGGGCCCCCTGTCATCCCATTTCACCTTTCTCGGGGTCACTACTCACTTAGCCTATAGGTTTATTTTTTTCTTTGCTCACAGATGTCGCTTTTTCTTTCTGCCCACCTGTTTCTGTTAGGTGTCCCCCTTGAAGCATGTACCCTGCTTCCCAGGCAAGTTCTCACTGACCAGCAGTAAACACTTCTCCACCTCAGCTTCTTTCTTGAGGTGGGCAGAAGTGAGGGATGGAGGCTGAGGTGGTCCTGTCTCGCCCACAGAAGGGAGTGAGGTGAAACTACTCTTTGCTGCTTAGCTTGCCAATGGGCAAGTTCATAGGATGAGAAAAGACTGATCAGACACAGGGAAAAAATAAGAAACCTTGCCCTCTACTGTAGTGTTATGAGCAAAAGCCAGCTCCAAAAATATCATCATCCACTCACACTTCATCACCTCACAAAATCAGACCCACTCGCTAGAGCAGGTAGGTGACAGGTATTTTGTTGTTAAGTTTGTCCTAATGACACTCTGTGTTGCTGTCACTTACGATTTTTATGTTTATGCAAGTGCTGTGAATGTGAGGTATTAATCAGCAGCTCTAATTGCTAGGGTTGCAAGCACACTCCAGGATTGAGTTCAGGAGAGTTGCATAAACAAGATTTACCTAACGGTTGGTTCACTTGGAAGTTTGGCTCCTGTGATTAGAGAACTTTGTGAAACTTACAACCAACCTGCTGGATGTCAATTAAACTCCACCAGCATAGCCTGGATCTCTATTAATAATTTTAGATTTTGAGGAAACAGGAAGGAAAGATTATGAGAAAACTGAAGGCATAATGATATGGCTCTGCTCTGGGAGTAGCTGTCACAGACATAGGCACTGGTGACTTCCAGTTGCTGCCATACTGCTAGTGCATGTATTTTGTTTGCCCCTCCCCTCCCCAGCCAAGTTAGCATCCAGGGATGCTTCCCTGGTCACATCACCCTTTTTGTGCCACTGTGAGGAAAGACTGAATGTCTTGCAGTGTCTGGGGTTGCTACCTCTTTTTCAAGATTCAAGGTAGCTCCATCTTCTAGCTGCCTGGGCTGCCAGGAATATCTATGTATCCCACAGGATTTTGTGCAGCCAAAATGTATCCAGCAGATGCTGGACTTACACAGAAGGGAAAAAATACCATATGGAGCTGCTTGCTTGGATGTGAGAGAACCATGCATCTTACTAGTGCCCAGGTCTTCTCATTGTGCGGCATTAAGAATACCAGTTTCTCTGAAGAGCTCAGTAGTTGGCACAGCATCCTCAAGGTTTGGAGACAAGGAGACGGATTTAATGCAGGAAAAGTAGGAATTTAGTATATCAACCTTATGCACTGCAAACTTCAGGAGTCAGACATTTGGGACTTCAGTAAATTGGGGCTAATGTTAATCATTGCACTAAAACCCAGTGTAAAAATTTATTTGCAGTTCTACACACATTTTTGCACAAAGATTGACATAGTAAGGATTGTCACTGGGCAGTTTTCTGAAGTACTTAGCCCCCAACATTAGATTTAGATTTTTAGGAGAATTCATCATGATGAAGCAAATTTATGATACTCTAAGCAGCATAAAATAATGGGGGCACTCTTGATATATTTCCTTTATTTAGGTGCTTGATCTGAACATTTAGGACACTCTTAGGCCAGTGGTGAGTACTGAACACTAGAAAATCCAACTCTTTTGATGTGTTCTGAGACATCCCTCTTTTTCTAGCCACAGGACATTCTGGGGCAGAAATAGTCAATAATGCTGAATTATATACCAAATATGGTGGTTTTGTGATGTAAATCACTGTCCATTAGAAATTAAGAGGATAAACCCACAAAACCTTAAAGGACCAAGAAAATAGAGCAGTGTGTTTGTAATTTCTTTCCAGTCCTTACTTCCAAAACTCCTCATTGATTATACATGCTTTTCTAATGATTTTTTTTCCATTACTCTTTCATGACTCAAGCAGTGGGCTGATAAGGAGTGAATTGGGCTCATGGTAAGTAATAAATGCAGTGAAGTATAGCAAGGGTTATGAAACTTTCTTAATTATGTAACCCTGCAAGATGAAGGTCTCTTTCTGTCATGATCTCAAAATCTTGCCAGTGTGCTTTTTTTTAATTCCCACTGTTATCTGACATACATGGTGTCAACACCTTGTTATTATTCAAATCTAAATCAGCTTAAAACACTTCCATGTATTTTTCAAAATTATGTAATTTGATCTTGCACAAATCAATACTACGTGACATATGTTGTGTAGTCATTATATACATTTTTACCTGTTCGGCTATAAAGTCCTTTGAAGATGGGAAATGCTTCCTTTTCAGTATAGGGTTACTCTGTGCTGCTTCTAGTTTGGAATACAAGTTTTCCTTTTAGTTAGTTAAAGGTATAGTCAAGCCCATTAATTGTCCAAATGACTCAGATTTTCTTTTTTTGCAGGACATGGTCATGGGTAGCCATTCAAGTTTGCTCAACTACTTGGGCTCAAATCCCAGGAAAACCTCAACAATTGCCATAGAAATTCACCATCTTCCATATCTTCAGTGTGATTTCAATGTACAGTGTTATGTGTATGGGCACACTATATCCCACTGATTACAGGGACTGACTGCCAAGTGACTGTCTTCATTCCCTGTACAGTTTTCAAGCAGCTGATCAGCAATGGCTACAGTCAAAATCTTGATAAAGCAAAAAATATTAGCCCTCCCTACAAAAAGTAAAAAGTTCAATCCATATTGGAAGCCTACAAGTCTACAGAGGCCTTCTGGAAACCTTTATATATGAGAGCTATATGAGGCTTTGGGTGCTGATTTGATTTGGAGGATATTCAGTCCAATTCAGTGGCTGGATCTCTGAATCTGAATCGAATAAGGAGGCAAGTTAAAAGGTCTGAATCAATTTGAAGCTCTCGGTTTCGATTCAGAAAAGATTCGGAGAACTTTGGTGATTCATGCAGTCTCTGCTGGTTGCTGCTAGAAGCTGGACCCGGACTCCATGTTGGTAAGCAGGGGGTGAGGGAGGGGGGCCATTGGGGGACCCCTGCTAGGCCCCATACCCTGCTTGCTCCCCCAGCTCCCCTGAGCACCCCCTGACCCCAGCCTCCCGCCTAGCCTAAGCTCCCAGCTCTTTTTAAAAAAGCCCATACTAACCAACTGCTGCCAGGCAGGGGGGTGATTCCCACTGCCCCATACTGCATGGGGAGTTCTGCCATGAGTCCCCAAACCCCTGTCCATTCTCCCAGCCTACCCCATGACTGACCCGCCTGGCCACAGATCCTGACTCTTTAAAAAAAAAAAAAAACCCACAAAGAAGCAGCCACTTACTTGCTGCTGCAGAGGCCTCAGGACTTCTTGGGGCTTATGGCAGAGCCCCCCCATATAGCATGGGGCAGTGGGGATTGCACCCCCTGCCTGGCAGAAGCGGGTGAGTGCGGGGCTTTTTTTTTTAGTTTTAAAGAACCGGGAGCTGGGGCAGGCACTGCAGCCATGTGGGGCAGGGGGGGGGAGCAGGGAGAAAGGCTGGGAGAGTCGGCAGAGATCAAGAGACTCATGGCAGAGCCTCCCATACAGTAGGGGACAGTGGGGATCGCTCCCCTGCCAGGCAGCACCATGTGAGTGGAGGCTTTTTTTTTTCTTTTAAAGAGCCGGGAGCTGGGCCCAGGAGAGCAGATGGGGGATGGGGGCTTGTGACAGAACCCCCCATACAGCATGGGGGGGGGCAGCAGGGATCACCCACCTGGCAACAACTGGTGAGTGCCGGGCTTTTTTTCAAAAAGCCACAGGAGCTGGGCTAGGCAAGACAGCCATTGATGGGGCTGGGAGAGTGCACGGGGGATGGGGCTGATTCAGAGATTCAGCCAAATCAGTTCAGAACAGTCTACTCGAAGATTTGAATCACCAAATCAAATCACTGTCTCCTCAACCGCCTGAATCCAAATCAAATACAAGCTGCTTTGCACAGGTCTATTATATAGTATATACCGTGGTAAGCAGGGAGTGAGGAACTCATATTCAGAGTAGAGAAAATCCTAATAACACAAACAGAAGTATGAAATATCCAATCTACCAACATCCTGAAATGCTAAAAATACTGAAAGAAGAGGCATGTTGTCCTAGAACAGAATTGAAGCAGTATAGGCCATAAAGTAAGCTAAAACTTTCACAGAAACAGTTTGCAAGTCCAGCCCTCTATATTAAAATAATTCCAGTACCAACCTTTTGTTACCCCAAATGCCACTCCTTACTGTCCATTCAGCAATAATATTTTCTACTTCTATGTGAAGATTTTAAGCACTTTGCAACCATTATTACATGAAGCCTACTCACAAGTCAGGTAAATATTATGAATCCAATATTAGATAAATTAAAAAAAAATAAGCCACTGAGAAGGCAGAAGAATCCCAAAATCTGTTAGAAAAATTATGGAAGAATTGAACTCGGGGCTTTTGATTTCTAGTTCAGTACCTGAGCAAGTTGATCAGTTGCATTCAAGGTTTCAATCTTCCTTCTCCTCTTTATGACTCTAGGAACAGCTTATGGCCAGGTGCAGACATTACACTTTTACCAGTATAAGTGATTGGAAACCGATCTATACTTGTAACACAATTGAAGTCCAGCACACACAAACCAGGTAAAAATGGAGGAACCTGGTCTAAGGTTCCCCTCCCCCCACCAAAGAACAAATGTGTGTTTTGTTAACTACTGATCTAAACTATGCTGCTTACAGAAAACTGTAACTTAGATTGATGCTGCCTTAGGTTTTTGAATATCTGTACCTACCTTATAAACATATCCTACCTCCATCCTCCTGCCTTCTGGGGAAGGACAGTCATGAGCATGTCCCACCCAGTCACTTCTGGTGGCACTTGCCAAACCTGGAGATGTGGTGGTGAAGTCACTCTGGGGATGTTCTTTTTGGCCACTCTCAAGGCTGCTGTCTTTAGTTAGTGATGATGGCGAAGAGGGGTAGGGGCTGAGTGAGTTGCCCCCCAAGTGGTTTCATAACTACATTTCCAGGTTTGGTGTATGCAACCAGGAGTGGAGAGGTGGAGTATGCGTGAGAGTGTTACTCCCCAGGAACAAGATTCAGAAACACCCAAAGATACCTTCCAAACAAGATATTGTGAGATTCCTCAGACCCATTCCACTCTTCCCTCAGGCAATATCATTTGAGACAAGAAATGGCAGGGACTCAGCTGCAGTTTTTTCCATTAATGTTTATATTCTTTTACCTTGCCCTTTACCCTACTATATAAGTGTATCCACAGAAACTGGGCATAAGTGGGAGGGTATTACTTGTATGGCAAAGTTCATAGTGCTTCTCTGAAGGTGGCTTTGTATCTGGTCAGATCCCACTTTCTTAACTGGACTATATCCTATGTGGCCTAATCATATAAGAAAATGTTTCTTTAAGGTTGCTTTATGGTCTCTTCTAATGTGCTATGAGATTTGTTTTGGCTTGAGAGATGAATTTTAGCTTCCCTGTGAACCTTACTTGAGGCTCTTGGTTCGGTGTTTAAGTATGTATGATTGAGGCACACGAAAAATCAATAAAATTTGTGGTTCTAAGTCACTTAGGTGCTTTATGAAAATTGTATGTCCAGCCAACAAAATATCCAATGACAGTTGTCTAAAAGCCAGCTTTTTTAGGGTCACTACCAATCCTGATAAATGACTAGTTGGATTTCCAAAAGTGCAGGTCAGGGGTTGCATTAAGTTCAATGACAATTATGTACCTAACCTGCTTAAGCCTTTTTGAAAATCCCAGTAAACCCCTGTCTGCTCATCATTACAGACCTAAAACCTTTAAAAAATAGGGCTTATATAACAATGCTAGTATAACATCTTCATAAAGCATCCTGTCAAGTAGTGGTGTACTCATTTCATAGAAGAATGAATGAAGTTCACTGGTTTCTTCAAGATTTGATAGCCAGTCAGCAAGGACCCTGATTCCCACTCCCCAGCCACCTTTCTGTCTTCATAAGAATACCAGTCATTATAACGGCACAAGTCTTTTCTTTTCTGTTTGTTACATTGAGCACTTAGAGCAGAATCCTATTTCAACGTATGCACGCAAATGCATACACTGAATATGCATAATTGCTATTTTTGGCACTTACACAGTTTTCAATTTACTTCCTATGCAGTGTGGATGCCTTAATGTCCATACTCTTGCTAAGCAAGTATAGTAAATAGACTGGCCAGGAAGGTAGGTAGCTCTGTACATGCTTACTCATGGTAGGCATACTGTAAGTCATGAAATTGTACCTGGCAACACCTTATGACTAACAAGGACTGGACACCAGAAAAATGAGGACCTTTCAGCCTAGTGGTAAAAGCATTTGCCCAGGAAAAAGAAAACCCATATTCTAGGCACCTCACAAACAAAGGGTTTTGAACTTGCATCAACTTCTTAACACATCTTGCCAACCACTAGCCGACTGATTAAACATCTTACATTCCCAGATCCAACCCTGCTCTTGAAACTGGCTTATTTGGGGCCAGAAGGAAGTAAATAAGCTTGTAGATGCATGGCTTATGAGACAGATGTTGCTCCAGAAGAAAGGGGCTCTGGGTCCTAACCTGGACACTGATTCTAATGCAATTTCTACTCCAGTTTGGCAGGAAATGTCTTCATTGCCCCCCTTCCCCCCATCCCCCATCAGTTTTTTTCCTAAGTGCAGTGCCTTAGCTTCAAAAGAAGGACTGGATTGTTTATTAGATTGATATGCTACCCTTCCCAGGAAAGGCTCAAGGTAACTTACAATAAAAGATAACAGAAATTAGAGAAGCAGAATAACATATTTTTTAATGCCTAACCTGTGGTCTGGTAATTAGAGAACTGCACCGAGAAGTCAGAGAAATGTAGATTTGAGACTTTTCTGGGTGATGGGGGCCTAGAACCTCTGTCATCTACTTCCTGGATAAATACCCTAACCAATAGGATATTGAGCTAAAACATCAAAGGCTATTCTTACTTCCCTGCCAGTTTTTATTGAGCCAGAATTTCAGGACTTATACTACGGCATGTATTTATGAAACCATATACCTACTCAGACAGAAAGCAGTAGCTGCATGTAGATGCTTACATGTCTACACTGAACATGGAGTAGGACTGCCCACTGTGCACATGTGCCAAAAATGGCAGTTACATGATTCTTCCTTAAGTACAGTAATTCTGAAAATGAATGATGGATCTGATGTTATAAGAGAAAAATTCACTGCTGTCTGTTGTAACATAATTTTCAACCTCTGTTACTGGTTGAAGGAGACAAAGTGTGTGAGTCTACTGGGCACCTGCTGAATGGTATGGCACTTGGCTGATGACTGACAACTTAAAATTATTAAACAAATTCTTGTGAATGGGATGTTATGTTTAATGAACATGTATTTAAATTATTTTAAATATTCCTATTTACACGTCATGCTTATACATTTACATCATAATGTTGCAATCAGGATAAAGAGTCCAACATTCTCTCAATTAGGACAGTTGTAGTTAAGGCATAGTATTGGCAGTCTGAAAATACAAACTGTGCTCCTGATTCTTCTACCAACTTTACAAATGAATCACGTTTACTCTGAATAAGGCCAGGATTTTTTGGGGGGGGGTCACGTATATGTGGGAAATGGAAGATGTAGAAATCAAACTGTCAGTTCAGCATTTGGATCAGGGCTGCCACTAACACATTAGTACAGACTGGAGATCCGGGCTCAGCAGAACTAGTGCTCTTAACTTGTGGAGTCCTAGGTATGGACATTACACTTTTACTGCTATAAGTGATTGGAAACCAGTCTATACCCATAACAGAACAGCAGTTTGGCACACACACACTTGTTAAAAATGGTGAAACCTGAGCTAAGATTTGCACCCCCTATCAAAGGGCAAATATGTGTTCTGGTTTGCTACCAATCTGAGGATCGACCAAAAGCCATTTCCATGTAGTGATCCCTGGCAATGATTCCGGTGGCCAAGAGCTCACGAATCAACAAAAATGCCAAAGCACACAAAGATAAAGATATGACAAAAATGTGTCATATCTTTTGTTATATGAAAGAAGCTACTGATCTAATCTATGTCGCTTACAGAAAACCGCATAACTCAGATTGATTCTGCCTCAGGATTTTTTGAATCTCTGTACCTAGCATAGAAGAGGATCTTTTCTAGCTACAGAATGAAGAGAAGTGTAACTGCAGCTCATTTTAGAGTGTCGAAACTTCATTCAGCGACAACTCAGAGAGAATTTGACTGTCCTTCACAATACAATGTTTCACACAGTGAAGTTCTTCTGTTGACTATGATAGGTCTTCCCTCTACAGCAATATTTGTGCCCCATCTCAGATAAGAGCTAAAGGATTTTTGTCCTTGTTTATAAAGTGTAAAATAACAGTAAACAAATTATAATAGCATTTTAATTTTAATGTGTCTATTAAGCTTACTGTTATCCAACATTAAACCCCCACCACCACCAAAAGCAGTTCCTTCTTTAGACGAATAATTTAATTTAGTCTGCTTCAGTGTTCTGAACATGAAATCATGAAATCATTTAACACAAATAAATAAATTATTCTTTCGCTTTGTTTTCACTTGTGATTTTTTTTTTCAGTAAAAAATGTATTGTTCTCATATCAGGGCATATGGAATATGGTTCAAGTGTCCAAACTGATAATGCGATATAACACATTCAATGTAAGAATGGCTAATTTGGCCAGCTCACAAGGCTAGTGAAGGACACAACCTGCTACCAGAAAGAAATGCTATTTAGAATTTCTATGAAAAGAGCATGAAGAAGATGGAAAGAGCTCTAGACAATAATTATGTTATGTTAGCCAAGATTAACTGGACTCGATGATCTCCCGAGGTCCCTTCCAGCCCTGATGTCTATGAAATCTATGAAATTTAGGAGTTGTGCCATGGAGTCCAGAAGTAGTCTGGCAACCTTCAGTTGCATGGGTGTGTATTGAAAAAAGAGGCCTTGGGAAACAGGTTCACAGAAAGTGATTTTCAGATTATTGTGGTGAATTGGATCAACCTTGCTTCTCATAGGATAACTGCCAAATCATGTTAAAGGAACATGTCTGAATTCTTAATTTTTTCCCACTTTTGTTCTATAAATGTGTAATTTACACCTTTGAGAGAGATTTCTATCCTCCCTCTCTTACCACAGAGTCTTGTGGGAAAGGCTTAAGAAGTGTACGTATGTGTATATGCTGATGCTGAAACAGCCCTAATTTAAACAAATAAAGAAGCATTCACTTGTGCAGTTGTAAAAGCAAAGGTACAGATGGCAAGTTAAATGCTTAATTACCTGATTTGTGTATCTTAACACAGTATTTGTGAGTGCACCCATTGTACTCTGCTTTGAGAAAGACTAGCCTAATGATAATTTTTAACTGGAAACCACAAAGTATGTTGAACCCAAAATTATTCCCACATGAAAAATGTCAGACTATGTGGAAAAATCACTTAAAATTGAACTATTCTCTTACTAAGAGTTATCCTCTTCATATGAAAAAATAAGAATATAAATTATTTTAATAGGTATACTACAACATTTTGTTTTTGCCTGGATGTTTGTCAAAGCATATTGTTTTTTTGGCCTGAAATCATGCTGCTATAAAGTATCAGATAAGGGAAGCCCAAGTCTAACATCTAAGACTAATTTTCAACCAAGGTGCCATGAGATCCTTTTAAAGGATCACAATGTTAGTACTGTTAGGTGTTGAAAGAACGGCACATGATTCACAAGATAAACCCAGAGACTTACAATAGAAATCCATCATGTCAAAAACATCCTAACCTGCTGTGGTCTTCCTAAGTTCTTTGCAACTAAAGACTTCCTTTATTGTTCTTCTGTAGTTAAAAATGAGTCAAAGTTAAGAGCTGGCATTTTCCAAAATGTGTTTTCAGTCTAATGAAGCATGCCTTGAGTCGCAACAGTTGAGAACCATGAATCTAACAGTTTCCGCACATCATTTTCTTGGGCCCAAATACTCTCCCTATGAGGCTGATTCAAACCAGTACTGTATTCAGGTTTCAATTCTGTATGTTGCTGAGTTCTCTCAGCTAAATCCAACAAATCACTTAAGGACAAGAATTATCCCAAGCAAGTATGTTCAAGTGCATTGGCGCTTATTGCATTAGGACAGAGGGCTTAAAATCTTGAGAGAGAACCATAGGGAGAAACTGAGGTGCTTTCACAGGGTATCTGGATCTAATGAAGGTTCAAAATCCAGTTCCTATAGCAAAGCTTACATGTGTTACAGGGCATAGTCTCTGGGTCATCATTCTGGACTGTACTGGAATTCCCACTCAGTCAAGAGGGAAAAGGATTTTTTGTTCTTTGGGGCAACTGTGAGACATATTGGAGGACTCTTCATCCGGCTGATCTTACCTTCATTTTTGCTGACATATGAATGGCTCCAGCCCAAATTAAATCTCTACCCAGATAAACTAGTTTAGGCATAAAGCACCTCTAAAACCCATGGTATGCTTTTTCTATGTAGAGAATTTTGGGTTAACTAGGTAAG
Source organism: Crocodylus porosus (assembly GCF_001723895.1). Lineage (NCBI taxonomy): Eukaryota > Metazoa > Chordata > Crocodylia > Crocodylidae > Crocodylus > Crocodylus porosus. The sequence continues at coordinate 66,539,595 of NW_017728947.1, read as the reverse complement.
AACCATTGAAAACTATTGGAAAAAAAGATGCCTTTGTAACTTGGGTTAACAGCAGTGAAGACAAGGTAACCTGGGGTTTAATTCCAGTTAGTAGCTTGAGTTCAATACCTGGTTCCCAGTTCCAAGGCAGATAACCTTGTCTTTTCTAAGCATGTCTACACAGGATGTTTTCTGCACAGTAGACTAATTAACTGCACATTAGTAAATGTTGCATGTCTACACGTGCACCCCTATAATGCTGGAGTAAATTCATTAACTCCACAAGATAGCACTTTTAAATACAGGTACTGTCCCGTTGTGGAGTCAAAACTTCCAGTTAGCCCCTCTGAAGTGTCTTGAGCTGGGAAAAGTAGCCCTGGGCTGGCAGGCTGACCCCCTGAGCCTCCTGCCAGCCGGGGATACTCTGACATGGCTCAACATGTTGCAGTCCTGGGATCATGTGTAAATGTGGTTCCTGGGAGCAATACACTCCAGTGCAATAAGCTTTATTATTTATTTTTAGTTTGTTCATTTATTTGAGAGCATTAATATGCATGTGTAGATGCGCCCACTGCTACTTTAATGAAAGTTAATTAATCAAACTTAGCCCACTCTTTGTATGAGGGTCTTTTCAAAAGTAATGGCAGTTTTGAAATCAATTCATTTTGAATGTAGCAAGTAGGAAACTACACAGCAGTGGGGAACACTAATGACAGCATTGTTGAAAACACTTATCATTTACAACTATGTAGAGAAGTGATGTGGTCCAGTAAATCATCATTGCACATAAAAAGGTTTTATTTAAAAATTGACATTACTTTCTAAAATAACCTCATACTATGGACATTAGTGTTCATAGGTCTCTCTATAAATGACTCCCTCAAGCAGGAAATCTCACTGGTATTCTTGTTATAAAAGTTTCTATGACCTAGGGCAGAATTTGGCCCATTATTATTCTTAAGGGTTACAAGGGAAGGTGACGATTTCTCTTAATTACTCCTTCCATACTGGAGTTTCCATTATTACACAGCTAAAGAATCCATCTAATGTGACAATGTATTTTCATTTTTAATTGATTCTTTTTATTGTGTCTTTTTCAAATGTAATTGGTGGACATGAAACTACAAGCATCCTGGTTTTGCTTGGATTTGAATAAAAAAAAATAAGAAAAATAAGAGCCTTTCTTAAAAGCAGCATGAGCTTCATTTTTTCCCATTTGAGCACTCTTTTGAAACATTCATTTTGAAAAGCTTTATATAAGTAAATACAGTAATACTTGTAAATGAAAATAGTGTTGCAATATATCTATACCACTATATAATAATAGATGTATATATTATTATATTATATACGATACACACACCTATACATAAATACATAAATACATAAGTACATACATACATATGTAAGTATGT
>NW_017728947.1:66505692-66538101 GCF_001723895.1 Crocodylus porosus | reverse complement strand
TTATACAAACAAGTAGGGAAATTAATTTGTACAAACTTAAGTAGAGAAAGTAGTGGACTTCAGAGTTAGTCAAAGAAGAATGGACTGACCATACTCTGTTTACTCAATCAGAATCTCAAATGATTACAGACTCCTGTGCTAAATTTATAATCCACAATAATCTAAAAAATCAATTGTTTCCACAATAAAAACAGTTGAAGACATTCTGTACTAATGGTACAAAATACTGTCACTATAGCGGTCATTGTTAAGCATCTTGGGCAGTCACTAGAATACAGTGCAATATTCTTATTAAAGTTAGCAACCAATTAAACAATAGTTTATTAGTGTAATTATACTTCCACATAATAAAAATTAATTTATATTGAAATGAAGATATCGCCATCCTTTTTTCTCATAAAAATAGAAAATATTTTCTTTTTAGAATTTCTGAGCTGACACAAATATCTTTAAAAAGGGTAATTAGTGACAATTGACTAAGAAGGACCCTATGTTGAGAAGTTGAGCCTAAGCCTCTTGAAGATTCTCCATGTAAATAAGTCAGACCACATCACTCATTATCCCTCTTTTGTTTACTGGGAGAAAAGTTCAGACTATTTAATGAGAGGATTACCCATACTTCAACTCTATTGAAAAAGATTAATTGATATTTTCCTGTTAGGGGTTTAACCATTTGGATTTGGCCTCCTATTTCCTATTGTTATTGATGCTGTGATCAGCAGAGCAAAATTGCTTAAAGGTTAGACAAACTTTGCAGCATAAATTACATGAACTAATTTATGTTAATGTTTGGTGTACTTCTCGTCTGGAGGAATGCACTAAATCTGTGGTTTTAAGAACTCCCTTAAAAAAGAAAGATGCTTTAATAAGCAGAGTCTGCTTCATATTATAGAATTTTGTGACATATTCCTTACCAAGCATTAGATTTAATGTATAGTCATTTTGTTACTGATACATGAAAAATATATAATATTCAAAAAATATAAATTCACCGCTGAATACACTGAAATTTTGCTTCAGCAGTTATCCCTTACAAATATAATACAAAATAAGTCTGCAGCATCTTTAAATACATGTCTCTGGTATATAGCTTTATATTTTTTTCCAAAACATGAGTGTCTTGTAGACATATGGCTGCATATTTGGATAACACCATTTGCATTTTTCAAACTTGCAAAATTTTTAACCAGTCACTTGGCTTTTGCCTGCAGAAAAGCAGACTTTTGTGTATTCATTTGAAGCAGTTAGTTTACTTAACTCATTAAAAAGGACAAGAAGTGGATGGTATTTATTTTTGTAAATCATTTAGATTATATGCATGTGTGTTTGTTTGAAAATATTAACTAATAGCATAATATAGATGTATTAAAAAAGCAAAGATCTTGCATGTCATCAAAATCTTTACACTGATTATGTGGCAAGCAACTCAGCAGAATATGGAAGGTATCAACTTGGGACGAAGTATTGTTAGAAAAAGATTTCAGAAGCAAAAATACCTAACAAGATTGCAATTTACATTTTATCACATAGATCTTGCAAAAAATGTTTATGTGAAACAGCAGACTGACAAAAAGCACATGATGAAACCAAGTTTTCATCTTTTCAACATTTAATGCCTGTTCAATATTGATAATAATGTACTAAGTTTGTTTCTAAAGCAGACGCTGTCTCTCCAAATTCTCCTCTGATAGCTAGAAAACTGTGCAGCTTAGTGAGAAAAAAAAAACCACAGTAAGAAGAAATAGTAAGAAATAGTTTCCCTCAAGCCCCAAAATATATTCATTGCAGAAAAGAATAGCAATGTTGGTGAGGAATATATGTGATTCTTAAAAATGATTTGAAAAACAATTTAATATATATAAAACATGTTACCATGCAAATAATTCCATAATTCTAAATATCTTGAGACAGCTTGAAGGTATGTAAAATCAAAACAAAAGAATATAAAAAATTCTACAAACATTTTTTATAACATAATATCTATAGATAATACACAAAATTATTATAAATTACATGCATGTTACAAATTCATGTTATGTTGTCAGGATATTTAGGGCATAAATAATAAGAAAAAAATCCCTAAACGTATTCCCTTAACCCAGTACAGATTATTTTAATCACTTCAGAATAACCATCCTAATTGTAAATGTTCTAAATACTATATATGCTAAAATATGCAATAGTCTGAATTTTGTAATATTGTGCATACATTTGGACATATTGCAGACATATTTGGACATATTGCGGACATATTTGGAATATTTCAGTTTTTCTCTTAATTGACATACTATATGGATACTTATATTCTCAAGAAACTGCAATCTGCTTCTTTTTGCATTATGTTTTTTAATGTGTGTACTGAATTATTACTTATTAATTTCAGTAGAAGTTTAATTAATTACTAGCTGATGCAAAATAAGACAAAAGTAAATACAAGCACTTACGTTACTTCTGATATTGAACAACTACAAATTTTATTGACCCTAATCCTAGCAAGTGTAGTTAACCTTATTGATTTACTTGAGCACATTGAAATAGAGTGAAAAATGTTTTACCACAAGACACTATAGTATGACCACTATGTCAGCTATTTCAGCCTTCAAAACTTAAATGCACAGCCTAACATTGACCATATTGATTTTCCTAAATAGTCCTTCTATAATAAATACTACATTATCACTGCAAGTCTCTGCAGTCATGTTAGGTGATCGGAGAATGGAGTGTAATCAGAGGAAGTTCTGAGAAAGATAATCTTTCTTTATTCTCCTCCTCTGAGACATGGATAGAGAGGAACCAAGGGATAGCAGTAATTGCTGTAGTTGCTGCTACAAAATCTGTGCTTAAATTATGAAGTATCAAATCTTAACAATTTAGCATTTATCCTTTCAAAGGCAGAAGTTTTCAGAAACATGTATAAATGTAATTAACATCAATGCAGAGCTTTTTGCAACTACTTCAAGCCCAAACTAGGTGAAAAACACCTACAATGTAAAAGAAAATCACTTAAGACAAAATAACTCATATAAACTAGCTGTAATGTGACTTCCTTTCATTTGGAATCAATAGAATCAATACAAATAATTTGAAAAAAAATAATCCTCACTTGTTTGTTTGGGATCATATTAAAGCAAATATATCTGTTCTCTTGCAGCTTTGTTATTTTTTTCCTGCAGTTGTAATATGGTTTTTGGCTTTTTTCATTTGACAGTTTTATATATATAAGGTGGGGGTGAAAATCTACTGGCTATATACTTTTCAAGTCACTAAATATTAGCATATTATCAAGGGTTTTTTAAACAACAAATACACCTAGTCTTGCTATTAAAACACAAGACTTAAACAGAAGGAATACAAGACTTAAACAAAGCAGAAGACAGATGTCCAGAAATTATCAATTGCTAAAGCACACAGATTGTGATTAAATTTTAATGGGGCTTTTAACTTAAGTAAAGATTTTGCTTATCAGAGAGAAAGAATCTCAGGGAAAATATTGTTATTGATTTCATCATTTTAGATGTAACTGATCCCTTAAGTAATTTTTCTTGGTTTCAGTGTCACATTTTAAGTGTCAGCTTAGGCTGAGGAAATCATTAGAGGGCATGTTCATTTAAAATTCTGAGTCTAATGCATAAATTGTTCTCCAGTGCACTCAAAGTCACATCTGTTGAAAACAAAACATGGCATTCAATCCGCTATGTAAAAGCAAAACATAACTGTACACTGGCTGGAGAGAGTTACATTATGTAAATTAAATGGCATCAAAAAGTTTCTTTGTTGGTTTAGGGGAATATTGTGTGGATTTTAAAAAAATGTATCGATTAACTTGAATGTGATTATAAATAAAAGCTGAACATATGAGTTGCATGATAATGGGTCAATTTGACCCAAAATAACCAAATTCATACTTGGGTTAACTGCATTGGCTTTAGTGTAATTGCATCAGAAGCAAAGTTTTTCCCACCATACTTAAGCAGGATGCAACTTTTTTTAAACCAATGGAAGTGAATTATTATGTTGCCATTCTTACAGAAGAGCATTCCTTATTGTTCTGTCAATAAAATTAATTGCTGAAATTGAGGAGCTATAATAGCCACTATCATGTTCTGATGTTTCATAAATATTTAACTATGTGTAAGACTACTGAGGTCAAGAGGTCTAATTCAGTTTAGCTTTCTCAATACTTATGTAAAATTGGCTACACAGAAAGTAAAGTGAATATAAATGACAGATCTTCATATCCACATGGTGCTTTTATTTAGGCTTGTTGTCTCCATTTACTCGATAGATTTAAAATCAGTATTGCTACTTACACATAGGCTATTACTAAGCACATGTGAAGTAAAGAAATATGAATTGTCAATATGAACTGTCAGTGTTATGTCCTCCCTAATGCTTAATTTTATTCATATGGAGTCATAAAGCATATTTATTACCAGGGTTATTTCAATTTTCAAAATACAATGGAATTTCTATGACAAACTCCATGGCAAGTATGTGAAATTCACCCCTCCAACCCACTGGCAGTTGCTATTCCAAGTCTTGCAGCTGGTTAGCAACCAATACTCATTCCTACCTCCTACACAGGCTTAAGGCCACTGGATCTAGATAGCATGGATCAACTCAGTAGCCCTACCAAAAGCACACTCCACACCAGTCTTTTTTGGGCCACCAGGGATATCCCTTTCTCAGCCTTCTTCCCTCCATGCTGTAGTTCCCCCAGTGCTGCAATGAAGTGATACACAGGGCTTTATGATGTTTCCACACATTGGCATAAAATTTACTGAAAAGTATTGTCAACTTTTACTGTCAAATTCACTATGCTAAAGACAAGACGCACTTGCTTTTATTTTTTCTCAGTTAAATTTATTCCTTGACCAAAAATCCCTCAATATGCAAGAGGTTCTAATATTTTATATGAGCTAAAATATGTGTGATAAAATATTGTTAAAGGCACAGTTGGTACTGTTTGTCCCTACACAGTTGAGTGACTACTGTGGTCACATTGATCATTTGTGCTCACTGATCCCTGAAATATATAATATGAAACCAAATGAGCAACTATGCTTTCTTGGAATAGGAGACAGATCTATCAGCACACCAAACAGGAAAGGGAACTGTGAAGGAGTGGCCAAAAGGAGACAGCTCAGTAATGAAGGAGAGCATCCTTTTATATTTAGCACATTGGTGCTCCACCATACTGAGACAATGAGGTCATCTTTATGATCTGTTAGTGTAGTGAATGTGTACACTAACCTGGAAAAAAATCCATCTTAACTTATGACATGACAGCTTCATGAGCAAGCAAAAATGGTCTACTTCAGCAGTTACTCTGAAAAAAAGAATAAATAAGAAGTGCAATGCACTGCAATGTCAACTCCATTTGGATAACCTCTTTCTTCCTGATAGAGAGATTTGTATCCATAAAAATGTCCCCATTAAAGAGTCAGCCCCTAACAGAAACTGCCTCACTCTAGGAGGTAAAAAACTGCATCTTTTTCCTTTCAAAAGTACAGAGAAATACTGTAAAATTAAAAATTTCAGGGTAGTAGATTTTGGTTAATGTTGGCATTTTAATGGTAATTACAGATATAAAACACCTTAATATAGACTGTGTAGCTCTGTATGATTGACATTATGCAGTATATACACAGCTTTTGTTCTGGGGCAGGATGCTAGGTCTGAATGACAGAAGAAAAGTTTCACTGGATGCCTCCATTAAGTAGTAAAAGAAAATCTAAAACCCCCAAATAAATCCTTCTGCGGTATTTCTAATATATAACATAAACCAGCTAAGTGTCTGATCACATTCTCGTCATGCAAATTAACCATCTTTACATTCCAAACAACCACCCTGTTACCAAACAATACTGTAGGACAGCTCTTGTGTCTCTAGAGCTCCCCCTACTGTTTTCTGGTCATCGAACAACCTATTCTTCCTACCAGAGTGATCCAGATACTTTAGCCCAGGCACTTTTTTGAGTCTGAACCTACCTGGATCATTTGGACCTCACTTCTGCTTCTTAGGGAGACCTTTTTAATGGAGATTCTGAAAATCTCTGCTAAGATTTAGCAATAAAAACTGAATGTCAGTGCCTTGTTCAACAGGAGTTCCTTCTAGGGAAACTACCAATGAGAAATGCAACATGCTTTTGGAACCCATGCGGAAGGCACAGTCAGAGATCTGTTCTGAAAACTGTTCTGAATTAACAGAGGAAATCTGGTTGCTCCGTAAAGCCAAAGATTATGTAGCTGAATAGGTCTGTGACAAAACCAAGAACAGAACCTGGACCTCCAGACACTTAGTCCAGTACCCTTAACCACAAAACAATCTTTCTGGAAAACACATAGGTCCTTTTTTTTGGGCAGAGGGGAGGCTTTGGGGGGAGGGGTTGGTCTAAAATTATATACACCTAACTGGTGTGCAAAAGCTATTTTTTTGCGCCTTACTGTAAAAAGGGTGATAGCATCCCATTTACTGTACGTGGGGTGCTTATTAAAGTCCCTGATATTTCCCACTATTTTCAACTATTTACTACTTTGAAAGAGTCTCACTGATACTTTTCTAACTGGATAATTTTCAGAAAACTGAAAAAAAGAAGATATTTCCAAGAAAGTGACTACAAAAATATGAATGGTTATTTATACTATTGTTTATGCCCAGGAGCCCCAGTCATGCCCCAGGACCTCACCATACTAGGGACTGTACAAATACAGAACAAAAGACAATACCTGCTGCTGACAACTTACAGCTGAAGTATGAGGCAAGAAACAACAGACAGAGACAGCTGAAGGAGCATGAAGAAATGATGAGACAACCTTGGTTATTATACTGCCAAGTGGTCTAAGCACAAAAGCAGCTGTATTGCTCACAAGCTTCTTGAAGACATCAAGGCAAAAGAGTGTTATATGGAGGGATTTGAAGAAGCACAATGAGGCAACTTTGTAGGTGTTTATAGGATGCTTTTCTCAAGTGCAAGGACAAACATAGGGTAAAAACAAAAGGTTTTCTTTTAATGTAATGACATCGACTGGCATCATAGGCTCGCCAGAGGTAATATCTGACCTTCTGATTCTAAATGAGAAATAGGTAGGGACTGTCTTGAAAATTAAGACAAGTAATTTATGTTTGATTCAACACAAAAATGGGAGGTAGGAGTATGCTTCAAAGAATGCAGTGATGGGATCAGTGCTGGGGACTAGAAGTATCAATGTACAAGGATATGAGTGAAGCAAGATTTTATTACCAAACCCAGAAAAAGGGCATTACAGTAAGGGATGCATGAAGCTACAGGAGTCCAGACAAATGTTTTGACTCTGTGGTTGGATAGGAAAGGGTAAATATTTTAGAAGTTATGCAGAAAGAATCCTCTGGTAAAAACTCTGATGAGTTTTTCTTTGGAAAAGGAAGAAAGGAAATGGGGTGCTAGAGACTGGATGTAGGGACCGGGGAGGAGTCTGGGATTAAGAATGAATAGGTAATGGGTAACAAATGGGTAAGAAGCAGGAGAGGTGAATCTGCGGAAGAGAAGAGGTACTGCTGTGCAAAAGTTGGACTTTGGAGAAAGACAATGAGACTGGATGCAGGACTCAGAATAGGCAACTGAGGGTGCGTCTACATGTGAAATAATTTTGACTGAATAAACTCTGGTGCATTCACATTGGAGTTTATTGCTCCTGGGTGCACTGTTTACATGTGCGCCTGGGACCACAGCATTTTGAGTCAGGTTGGAACAGCCCCGGCTGGCAGTGGGCCCCAGTGGTCAACCTGCCAGTCTGGGGCTGCTCCAACCCAGCTCAACTTGCTGGGGAGGTACTGGCTAGGGCACAAGGGTGCTTCAGTGAGGGAGTAACTTGGCAGGCAGTCTCCACACTGAAGCATCCTCATGCTCCAGCCAGCCCTGTCAGCACCTACACTTGCACTGATGCACACTAAATTATATAACCATAGGATAATACTTGTGTTGAGCAGTAGTATCCTACAGTGGCATTTATTAGTTTACTGCAGCCTAATAGGGCAGCATGTGTAGACACTGGCATTTTACTGCAGAACTGATTAGGGGACTTCATAATAAACGTCTCATGTAGGTGCACCCCGAGAGTCTTAAGTAGTCAGAACAAAATCAGGTGTAATGCAACTTAGGGCCAGGATGCTACGTAGATACAACTGGGTACAAAATCAAAGGGGAGGGGCTGCTGAGATTAGCTAAGCAAGAAATCAGGGAGCCAGCTTACCTGGTAAAAAGGCTTGAATTGGTATGAGGAGCCTGAGTGCAGACTGATATTAAGTAGGTGGGAAGAAACAAAGTAAATGACAGAAGCAATGATAAGTGAGGACTAGGATAAATTCAGGAGGAAGGGACCAAGCAAAAAAAAACGTCTGTGGGGAATGGAGGCCTGTGAGGGTCTGAGTTCATGAATACACAATTGCCTCCAGAACCACACACAAATTATTAAATTCTATAATTTCTGTGGTGTTAGTCAATATCAGTGAAACTCTCTGATAAATGGTGTCTCTTACCACCTTCTGGTGCTTTTCCAGATAGCAATAGTTGTCATTCTCTATCAGTGGCTTGGTTAGCAAAAGTGTCAGAGGTCTGTGCAGTGCATCAACAGATTTCAAACATACTGACAAATTATTTAGCTATCAATATGATGTCACATGATGATTTTTTTTCAGTTCAAACCATAGGAAGTTATACTTAATGATACTGTGTTAAAAAAAGATTTATTAAGGTTGCAAAGACAAACACCAGAAGAGTTTTTCTCCAGCAACCTTTTCAGTTATTGTAGAAACTGAAAGGAGCCCCCTGGATGAGACAGAGATTGTAGGAAGAGAATTGGTGGACCTCAGAGTTAATGCAGTTAACATCTGCCCTGAAGCTTTGAATTCTTCCTTTTTTTTCTGCCACAGTAAAGGTTCTACTGATGGTATGCAAGTAATTTTTTTTTTTACATTTATTGTGTGTTCCTCATTTACTAGGTGCTGGACTTGAGACTGCTGGTCTGATCTGTGGAAGTGCTGAGCACTGACAGCTGCAACTGAAATAACTGAGAGATGTGTTTCGAACATATAGAGCACCTATACATGAGCTGTGAGACTGCTCCAACACGCTGTAACTGGAGCATGTCAGAGCAGACTCAGTCGAGTCTGCTGAAGCATGGTAACTACTGTACTCCAGCAGACTCCAATGGTTTGTGTATTAGTGTTTCTATACTTCAAAATGGCAGCAGGGGCGCTTTAAATAAAGCTCTTTCAGTGAACTTTAGTTAAAGCGCCCCTGCTGCCATTTTAAAGCGTGGGAACACTAATACACAAGATGCTCCAAGCACTTTAAAATTAGAGCGGCTCTTGGAGCCCTCTCATTAAAACACACCCCACCCCTCACTTCTGGAGCATGTGTATAAACACCCAAAAGTACTAAATCATATTGAAAAAATCAAGCCCTCATTGTCTTTAAATTGGGTGGCACAGATTATTGGATATTTTTTACTTAATCTCGTGTGCCTTATTTCACATCTGTAAAATAGGAAGAACAACACGTCTTCATTTCCTAATGATGCTGTGAAAATACAGTCCTGTTTGTGAATCATTCTTATACCCTAGTGGTGTTGATCTCTGTTAAAAGCACCAGGAAGAAATGCCTAATCCTGTCTTCATACTAGGGTATGAATAATGTGCCATAAATAAGGCTTAGGCCCACACACTGAGCAATAAGGAGAGGAAAAAAAATTTGAATTGCTTTGCATTAATGAGCATTGTCCATATTGTGCACTGTGCAATTTTTTAAAAACTGAAAGTGAACCTGCAATGAAGGAATTTGTGACACTACCCTGTTTACTGGGTTCTTATTGTTATGGTTGCAGGCTAGTTTCTACATTGCTGTTCTGCAGAAGGTGTTGTGCTTTTTTTGGTTAGGTAAACAAGCTTTCTGTGTACAGCCAGATGGGTGTCTATAAAGCTCTTGCAAAATTCAGGCCATTCATTCACATTTCCAGTAATACACATATATATATAAGCAAATCAAATCTCCTCTCCCCTTGTGCACATTCTGTATCTCTTTCTGCAAATCACCCCTTTAGAAATATAGAAATATACCAACACTCTCAGTTCAGCCACTGCCTGGAAGCATTGTGCTTCAGAGATGACCATGTTCAAGCTTGAAATTCCCATATTTAGAGCTTTATTACAGAAAGCTACCATGTCTTTTTCTTGGACATTAGCAAAAATGGAGTAAGTCTTGTAAAGGTTTCCCTTAGTTTGTTCTGGTGGGGTTTTTTGTTTTATGTTTGTTTTAATAGGGAAATCATTTATTTATTTATCATAAGTGCTGTAGGCCTCAAATGAAGCTGGAGTTCCTGTATAATAATTGCTATAGATGCATGTGAGTCAATTAACTTATAACCTGAATGGGCAAGGGCTAAAAGGTGAGACGGGAAAGAGAGCCACAGATAGGTGAAAAAACTTGCCTAAGCTCATGCAGCAGAGCCAGGAGGTATGAGCCCTAAACCAGTTTTATTCACTGAACTACTATGCCTCTCTTAGTGCTTTCACCCATGTTAGTTCTCAGAATCCCATTGCAGTAGTTTAGGGATGCCAGCTCATTGTGCTAAATAATTGTACAAGCTCAGAATAGCAAACATAACAAAAACAGAAGTCCTACTCCAAAGAAGTCAGTTGTATTAAGAACCTCTTAGCCTCTAATGCTTTGATGTTCCACGCATCTCTCTCATTTTATAGAAATTAACGATCTGATAAATTTGAAAGATTTACAAAATCTATGCTGTGACATACTTTTCAAAGTTTATCCCAAACCTAATCAAAGTATCAAGGGCTACTACTAAGATGTGTTATGACACAGAGTGATCTGATTTTTAGTCTGGAATCATATTACTTCGAACCACTTAGAGTGCTGCTTAGAGCTTTGTAACAACAAACACCTGCAGGTGTTCCCGTTTCTTGATGCTGGAACTTCTATTGTAACAACTGCTGCCAGTTCCTAGAGGATTTTCACTAAATTATTATCAAAGGACCAAGTGACACCATTGTGGCTTTTACTTTTTAGCTTTGCAGATGTCATGATAATCAGCCCAAACTGTGCAAATGCCCATTGTTGTATGGATCTCATTTTTTTAAGCTTTTTTTTTAAGTTTGCCAAATGGTACAGGATCCTAAAGAAGTTATTCACAGCAGAAGCTATGATGGAAGGGCTGTAATGCTCAGTGATCTAAGAATATCCACTATTTAACATTCCATCAGGAATATTCAACATTTTCAGAGGTGAGCGTATCCGCTTAAAGGAATCTGTGGCTTGGAATTCTTTCCCATATTTGAAAGTTTGACGTTATGGAGTCAAACTTCTTCACGTGTAATATCTGGCTGTCTCTCACACAATCACTGTACTGTCTTCTTGCACATGGTTAACTAGCCATCTGGATAGTGTGTCATCATTAACGTTTACACACCCTCAGCTTCCTGTGCTAGATGGTGAACTCGAATTCTAGAATTACTTTAGCCCACCTGCAAATCATTTTTCCATAGTCTATGCCTGGGGTCTTTCTTCCTAGTGCTGCTACCTGAGTACAATTATTTTGAAATTTATCAGGGTTCTTTGGTCCAAGACAGTACAGTTTGGGAATTTTTATGGCAATAATTTGAATAAGTGAACAAATAGTAAAGGATCTTGTAGACTGATTATGATCAGATCCAATTAAAAAGGATACCTTTTTTATCTTTACAGGTTAAATATCCAATCCATATTTCAAGTACTCACAGGATACTTTCAATAGTTTTCTGGGTCATGGCACAAAAAACTTGAAAGCTGTTTCTATGTGAAGCCATCTTGGCCAGTAATTAACAAGCAGTTCTTTCAAAAACCTTCTGGGGACTAGTACCATCCACCTTCTTCAGCACTATCTACAATAAAGCTGACTGAACGGGTGCTGGGGGGGAAGAAATCGGAGAATGCATGGGACCCTGTCTACCCAGAGTTCTTCAAGGCTTGTTCCCATGTCTTAGAAATTTAAGGCATAAGTCAGAGGCAAAGGGGAAATTTTACCAGATCTAGGAAAGACCCAGTAAAAGCTAAATAAGACAGGAAGATGGAGACAAGTCAGCTCTGCCATCTGCATCCAAATTAATTGTTCAGATTTTGTACAATGTGGCTGCAAAACTGTTGGAAACAAAGGTGCTCTGTAAAGTACACCACTAAGTTGCAATAGCTTCTCAGGCTTTAAATTTGAGTTATATATTAAGTTTACCAGGTCCACCAAACAAATGAACTCCAGATATAAACTGATAAAGAAAGGAGTTCTTACTTACTTGCACCATAATCTCAGTGGGGAATAGATATCTGAAATACTTTTAGCATGTTTTTACTGACTTGGAATTTAATGAGAAACCATTCTAATGACCCTTCACAGTGAGCAAAGCTACCCAAATATCCACACAAAATGCTAAATGTGCAGTAGAGTAATTCTACTGTGCATTAGGGTGTCGTGGCAAAAGCTGTACTAATATGCTAATGCATAGTCTCCCGTGCATTAGCACCAGTAAAAAAGGCATGCACTGGCACTACTGTGCTGTAGCACCAGTTACTGCACATTTAGTTACTATCTGTTATTACAGGTACTAAACTTAATGTGCAGTAACTACAGCACATTAATGCACATGTATATGTGTCCAGTGTATTGTCCCTATTCAAGTTATTTCATCCCTATTCAAGTTATACAGAGGACAGTCTCAGTATGTCTGGGACAAGGATGCCTGGGAAGCTTAATCCAGCTCTGATAGCAGTAGGCTAAAGTATGGGATTAGAATGTAATTTGCTTGCCCATATTTTCATTCAGACCCATCAAAAATATATGGCATAGATGTTACATGAAGTGGGAGAGGTGGGGGAGGCAGGGGAGAGGGATTTCCCATATGAAGGGCAAAGAACAAATGTCTGACAAAATGTGAAGATCCTCATGTGGTAGCCTGATGAGAATGCATTTCATTTTACTGTGAAATTAAGTATTTAAAGAAGCAAAAATAAACAAAAAAATACCATGTAGAACTTAAGGCCATTGCCCTGTACCATTATCAGCATTTCTCACTCCCTCCATGGCTTTAGGTCTCTATGCTGTCTATACTGATGGTTACAGTCAACCAAGTCTATTTCAATGACTGCCTATACCCCAAAGAGAGGTAGCTAGCTGTGTAAGTATAAAGTCAAGCAAAACTATACTGCATGCTATTAAAAGCAACCACCAAATATGCTGAATTTTAGGGTATGAAGTTGATTTTGTAGTGTGATCAGGCTTCAAGCAGAGGAAGTCACCTAACAACAACCTCACAATTCCTTGCTTCTGATTTCTTGTCTTTCTTAACCCTTTTCACCTCTTGAATACCCATAAGTAAAGACAAGCCAAGAAGGAGAAAAATTCTTGCAGACAAATTCCAAGACAGGCTCTACCTTGCATAGCACAAGAGAACATGGCACACATCTTAGTGCTTTGTTCTAGAAATAATAAATACAGTATGGACAGCTTTGTTCTATAAGGTATGATGTAGGCCAGATTGCCAACCCAAGATTTTTTTTTACTGACATCCTGCAAACTTTTTAGTGGCAACGTAACTTTTTAGTAACATATGTTTCATGATATAATATGACGTAAATGTCACTTTTGTGCCAGGCCCTGGATGGCTATAACAAGAGCTGGATTCACATTTAGAGATTTAACATCAGCTTTCTAAATCTGGCTCAAGCCCCCACCCAGAAAACTGGGAAAACAAATTTTAACTGGGTAGTCTAAACTGAACAAAATTCAGCCCCACACCTGGATAGCCCAAACTGCAGCACACACTGGGCTGTTCCCATCAGCCTATCCCCAGCATTATCTCCATTGGCCATGCTCCTCACATCCTGGGATTGACACCCATTCACCATTTCTTTGCCCTCCCAGCCCTGCAGCTCCATCCCATCCACGCTACCCCTTTCCTGTTCTCTCTGGTGTCTCAGACTGCCCAAGGCTATGTAGCCCTGCCTACCTTTGAGGTGAACATTACAGGTAGATGGGACACAGGAGCAGCATGTGGCTGGGGGAGAGGCTACAGAGGTCCCCATGGACCAAAAATCCCAGAAGGGTGCTGAGCTACACTCCAGCTCAGATAAAAGGTGGTGCTGCTCTGCTCTGTCTGTCCATCAATACTTGCATCCAGCCTCATTCCAATGACAGATCTTCAATCAATCTCACTGTTTCTCAGTTTTTTAAGGATAGATACATTATTTCAATGGACTTTATAAATGAGTATTTTAGTCTTTTTTTTTTAAGGAGTTGTCTGTAAATTTAAGGCAGTTTGCAACCCTGAAGGTAGATGAGAGACATTTTGAGATGACCTAAGATTATCTATACAGATCAATATAGCTATACCTAGCATATCTTTCTGTCATAGTACCTATCCCTGATAACACCCTGGCCAAGAATACATATAAATTGTATTCCTTCAGCTGTCAATTTAGCCTTGAGCTTGCAAATATATGAGAGCTGATAGTTATTAAGTTCTAGTATGTGAAATTCAAGTGTGCCTTTTGTCAGCCTGAACTTTTGTTTAGTTTGTTGACAATTATTTACATCAGATCCTGGAAGGGGAGAGGATCTCTTGTTCTTAAGGGAAAGGGGAAAAAAGAACAGAGTCATAATAGATTGATCGATCAATTGATCGATCAGATCTGTCTATCTATATGTTAGAAAATGAATAACTATACATTATCTGCTCTAATTGTTTACCCATTTAAGTGACTTAAACTCTTTCTACTGACATTAATGGATATCAGATCAGTACCTATACTTCATACCTTAGCTACAATACTTTAGATTAGAAAAAGAGACAGTGTACTGAAGATTCTTAGTGAGATGCACAGTAGAATTTTGAGGCAACACAGAATAGCTAGAGTTTAGTAACTCTTCAAAAACATTGCAGACCTCAGTTGTGATCCCCTGTCCCTCTCTACATCTAGATACCACAACCTCTACTTGTCTCTCCCAGTTAGCCTCCTTCTCTCCAGAACACAATGAATTCCTCATCTCCCATGTCGAAAGCACAAGAATAATGCTTTTTCCTTGTATGTATTGTAAAGACTATATTATAAGA
This sequence comes from Crocodylus porosus, assembly GCF_001723895.1. Lineage (NCBI taxonomy): Eukaryota > Metazoa > Chordata > Crocodylia > Crocodylidae > Crocodylus > Crocodylus porosus. Next base: position 66,522,968 of record NW_017728947.1, on the reverse strand, counting down.
CACATAGGAATAAAAACCAAATTAAAATACCCCACATGTGATTTTTTTTTCCTTTTTCTTTTCTATATCCAGTCATCTTCTATATCCCACTTTCATTCTTCTAACTCTGGTCCACTGATCCCTCCTTTCTCCTATTTTTCTCTGTGCCTCTTCCAATCTTATTTTACAACGGCATATCATTTTCCTTTTTTTTTTTCCCTAAATGCTTACATTTCTCTAGTTCTCTCATACTGGGTGCATCCACACGTTATTAATCTAACACAATAAACTTCAGCACAGTTTGTGTAGTGTTTGCACATGTGCCCTGGACAGCAGCTTGTTGGGTCTGGGCACAGCAGCCCCAGCTGGCGGGGGTCCCCAGGAGTCAGCCTGCCAGCCTGGGGCTGCTCCAGCCTGGCTCAATGTGCTGCAGAGGGGCAGGCTGGGCCATGAGAGGGGCAGGCATCCCCCACCCTGTAGCACCCTCTTGCCCAGGCCTGCCCCATAACCATCTACACATGCATTCACCACATGTAACTATGCCACTATAGTATAGTACTCGTGTAGAGCTGTGGACTTAATTAGTTTACTGTAGCCTAACAATACCACACATGTAGATGGTGACACTTTTACTGAGCAGCTAATTAGTCAGCTCCACAGTAAAGCAGCTCATGTAGATATGCCCACTGTTGCACCATTTATTGTGGTACATATGATTTTTCCTGGACATCATCTCAGTCATGACTGAATTATTTTTATTGAGACATAATATACAAATTGTATATTTCCTCAGTATTTTACACCCATTTATCCACAGTGAAACGACCACCATATGATATTTTAATTATTAGTAGTTAAGCAAAAAAGATACAGGTAGTCCTAAGGCATGGAATTTACAGAAATATAATATTTCTAAGAAACTAGTCCACTCACATCTGTGCAAAATAGATATTAACATGATCTCATGACAAATCTATGAAATGAAACAGCACATTTTTCATGAGAGCAGTCTACAAATATCTGAAGAGCTTTCATTAGAAAGAGGAAGGACATTTCTTCTCACTCATTGAGGAGAATAGGGCACATAGCAAAGGCCTGAAATTGCAGAAAACTAGGTTTAGATTGGATATTAGGAAAAGTTTCTTCATTGTTAGAACCGTATGCCAGTGAAACAGACTTCCTAGGGAAGTTGTGGAATTGCCTCACTGAATAGTGAAGCAAGGCTTATCAAGAAGAGGTTGGTCAAGGATGATTCAAAAGTAGTAATTCCTGGAGAGTGCAGTGAAAAACAAACACGCAGAAGCCCCATTGATCTTCCCCCTGACCCACATATAAGCATCACTAGGAGATCACAAGCCTGGAACAGGTAGAAATTGGAGAGGGCCATGCTCAGCAGCAAGAGAATAAAGCAGAGCTCCATTGCCAGTTTGGGTATGTGATTAAAGAGTTGGCAGAAATTTATGGAAGAGATAGAATGACAAAAAGAAAAGTTCTCTAGTCAGGGCATGTGATGCATGGAATTGTTTGCAGCCATCGTATTATGGTGCAGCTTGAAGGATGTTTAGTTTTCCCATGCTTCTGAGCTTTGTGTCCCCTTCTGTTGGTACGTGTCAAAGGCTTTTTTTTTTCCTGCCTTCTTCAGAAGCATTGAGTGCTGGCTGTAGCCAACACTGGGGATTTTGATCAAGGCGTGCCAATAGTATTCTAAAACTAAAAAACCTAGAGTTTATTGGTTAGAGGGTTTTACTTTTCTACTCAAGGTTAGACTGATTGCCACATTTGGGATTAGGAAGGAAGTTTACAACATGGACAGATTGGCTTGGACTGTGGGGATTTTTGCCTTCCTCTGCAGCAGATGCCATAGTTCTCTTCTCTGGATATCTGAAATATTTTAACAAAATACTTTCATAGAATCATAGATTGTAAGGGGCTGGAAGGGAGCTCAGGAGATCATTGCATCCAGCTCCCCTGCACCAGGCAGGAAAGACAACAGGGAGTCAGGTAACCCCAGCAAGGTGACCGTCCAGTCTCCTTTTGAAGATTTCCAGGATGGATGATTGCACCACCCCTGGAGGGAGCTTATTACATAGTCTGGACACCCTAACCATAAAGTTTTTCCTAGTGTTAAGTCTAAAAAGGTTTTCCAGACGTTTATGGCCATTACTCCTGGTTTTCCACAAGGGTGCCCTGGTGAATGGTTGTTTACTGAGCCCTTGATGTATTCCCCTGATGTAGCAGTAAGCTGCTACCAAGTCCCCTCTCAGCCTTCTCTTTTTTAGGCTGAAGAGGCCCAAGTCCCTCAGCCTTTCCTCGTATGGAAGTCTCTGATCACATGGGTGGCTCTTCTTAGGACTCTCTTGAGCTTTACCACATCCTTGTTGAAGTGCAGTGCCCAGTACTGGACACAGTATTCCATCTGCGGTCTCACCATTGCCAAGTAGAGTGGAAGAATCACTTCCTTAGTTTTGCCGGAGATGCACTGATTGATGCATGCCAGGGTATTATTTGCTCTGTTGGCTACAGCATTGCACTGCTGGCTCATTTTCATACTGTGGTCTATTATTACTCCCAGGGCCCTTTCATTCGTGGTGGTGATCAGTTTGGTGTTGCAAAGCCTGTAGGTGTGTAGCGGGGCGGGTTGTCCCCAGGTGGAACATTTTACATTACTCAATGTTGAATTTCATCTGATTCCGATCCATCCAACTTGCTAGTCTGTCTAGGTCCACCTGCATCTGCAGCCTATCTTCAAGTGTGGCCATGCTTCCCCATAGCATGGCGTCATCTGTGAACTTGTCTAGTGAACTCTTTATCCCCACATCCAAATCATTGATAAAGATGTTGAAAAGCCCTGGACTAAGCATCAACCCCTGAGGAACATCACTGGCCACTTCTCGCCAAGACGACAAAGATCCATTCATTGGAACTCTCTGGGTCCTACTCCACAACAAGCTCCCTACCAACCTGTCTCACATTTAAGCCCAGTCATCCAATTTTCTCACAAGAACATCATGGGATATTAGATCAAGGGCCTTTTGGAAGTCAAGATATGCAAGGTATACAATGTCAACCTCCCTCTCTAATGTCATCCTGCTCCTCTGGCATGAGCAGGCAATGACAGTGCCTTCATCCCCCTGCTTTATCTGGGGCAAGTTAGGATGCTCTTTGTGTTTGGAGGACATGCCACTTGGTAGTTGTGCAAGAAGGCTGTTCATGCAAGTTTAAGAATAAGTTTGACTGCACTTATATAGTAAAGAATGGTAGAGGTGATCCAGCCCTGAGCAGGGAGTTGGACTAGATGACCTTCTGATATCCTCTCCAGCCCTGCTTTAGGATGATTCTTTGATTTTATGAATTGTTTTACTTTTACCTCTGATGTCACTTTTGTTCTGTGTGTGGGATGATATCCAGCTCATCACATATGACTACAAAAGACATGTCCTTGACTAATGTAACCCAGAGTTAACTTCTGAATAAACTAAAAATACATTGAAAAGAGGTAAGGGTGAAATTAAATGGTTACAGAAATATGCACAACACTAATTATTTGCAACCTATCTTCAATCACTGTTTTATCCTAATATGTAATGCACTTATAGATGTGTTAATTCATAGGGGATTAACTGATGAAAAAACACCAGTTATTGTGGGAAGTCAGAGATGCATTCTTGCCCAGAGAAAAATGAGACTATAACCAGATAAGTTGTAGTTTTTTTTTCCCTTTTGTAATTATACACTTACATTGTACAGTTCTATGGATCCTTAAATACCTAATAAGTAGGGCTGTCAAACAACTAAAACAATTTTTCATGTTTAGTTGCACGATTAAAAAAATAATTGCAATTAATTGCGATTTTAATTGCAAGGCTAAAAACTCAAAATTAGGCACAAAAACTCAAAGTTATGCAAAATAATGCATGTATTTTGTATGGTTGGGGGTAGGTGTGGGTTGTGTGGGGGGGAGGAATGTATGAAGGTGTGGGGGACTGTGGGTATGTGGGGGGGATTTGGAGCCTGGGGAAGGGGGTTCCTGCATACCCTAGCAGGATGTGGGGTATTGTGGGTCGGGAGTGAGGGGCAGCAGCAGGGTTGGGGGGGCTGTGGCTTGGGAGTGAGGGGCAGATAGAGATCCCCCCCCCACACACACACAAATATACTGGCCAGTAGGAAAGGGTGGGGGGTAAGGGAGGGAGTGGGGCAGTTGCAGGGGCTGGGGTGAATGAGACCCCAGAGCCAGGTTGGGTCCTGGGAGAGAGCTATGGGCAGCTTGCCCAGAGATGGAGGGGGAGCCACTTCTGCTGCTGTGTGCACCCCTGGGGCAGGCCTGGGGGGCATGTGCCCCCTGGATTTGTGCGCAGGGCGGAGGCAGGCTGCCGCTGCATGCTGGGTTTTGTGCCCTGCTGCCATTGCCCCACAAGCTGTGCAATGCCATGCTGTGCCTCCCACCCCCAAGGTGAGCAGGGGACACAGCACAGCCAGCACACAGCACCCAAAGGAAAGGCAGCAGGACGCAGAGCCCCAGTCTTCAGTGGCAGCCTGCCTCTGCCCCACACACAAATCTGGGGGCACATGTCCCCCATGCCTCCCCTAGGGTGTGTGCAGCAGCAAGACCCCCCCCCCACACACACCCCTGGATGAGCCACCTGCTCCTGCCCTGGCCCCAGGGCCCCATTCACCCCAGCCCTTGCCCCTTTATCTGCCCCAATCCTTCCCTCACCATGAGGGCCTCAATCTGCCCCCCCACACACACACCTCTTCCCTCCTCCACATTCCTTCTCCTTCACAGATTTGCCTGCTGGGCAGTGCGTCACATGCTGCTGGGCCGTGTTCCTGGCTTCCTGTAGGCTGCGGCTGTATGTCTGCGTGTCTGTGTGTGCCCTTCCCCCACCCGTGGCAGCTGCCCGTATCTGCGCCTGGATACCCTGAAGTCCTCTGTGCTGCCACTGCTGCCCTGCAGGGTGGTCTGGAGGTGGCGGTGATGGAGCAGTGCATGGGTGGAGGCTCCAAAACCACATTAGCGATTAACACATTTAAAAAAATGAATGCAAACATCGAGTAACACATTAATCGTGCAAATTAATGGTGATTAATTGACAGCTCTACTAATAACTCATATATCCAAATTATACCATGAAAATGCTGCTTGGAAAAAATAACTATATTAATCTTGTGAGAGGTATAAGATCCTTCATATGCTACATGAAATCAAAGTTCTCCACGGCTAAGAGAGGCTTAAAACATGTAAGGGACCACATTTGTATTTCTACAGCACCCAGTTATATATGGGCCTTGTCAGAAACAATTAATGATAAAAAAGATTCCATATCTATATGCCTTTGTTTGAAGATATATTGCAAATATAGACTCTATTATACCTCTATGAGATACACTGATACTACAAGGAAAATTTCCACCAGCCTCCCCTGCAGAATAACAGGAGGAAGAGAACAGGATCATCTTTGTACTTTCCCTCTCTCTTTCAAAGCCAGAAGTGTTTCAGCATAAATCCTCTTTGAAATGGATTCTGTGACTTTCTGGGGAAACATGACAAGTCTTAGGGACGTGAATACAGAGGAGCCATTAAAAGTAGTTTTTTTCCATCTCCCGAACTTCCAACAAAATATATTTCCAGATTTTCCATGTAGAGTTAATGCTATTCAGCACTTCATTGGCTTTTCTACGGGTTAGTAAGGAAAAGTATGGACATCCATACATCTTGAAAGCTGCAGCTCCTTCATTTCCTCCTAACCAAAATTCCTTCACCTATAAGACGATAGGATGCCTCACAATTTTCATGGCTCACCACATGTAGTTTTCGAAGTAATTTTCCCCGCAACTGTTTTTTATCTTGTTACACACTTACAGAGCTATATTTTTATGAGCTAGTAATAACATTTTATGGTCTTTTAGGAAGAACTTGAGTAAGCATGCATTCATTTTGTGTGTGTGAACATGTTTCTCGGTCTTTTTTTTCTCTTTCTTTTGATTATTGGAAAAACAGCAGGCTCAAAATATAAATATGATTTGAACCTGTTTTTGAAAGCTAACATTTTATATAGTGCTAACTGGTAATGCTGCTCAAAATTAGATGCTTTCTGTTTCCAAAAAGGTTAAAATGACAAAGAAGCAGGATGTTGTAGGAATCCCAGGGTCTTGTTACATTCATTTTTAGGTCAGATACTGTTTTATATGAAAGAACAGTGGTTTATAGTACATTTGTCAATTTAAATTAAATTACAACTTTTGAGAAACTAACTTACAAACTTAAAGCAGCTATATGATATTATGCATTACATCTTCTTCCCATTAAGGAACCCTAAAGTAAGGTAACCAAAGACAGAAAATACTGGTTCAAATTTCAAGCCACAATAAGTGTGAATATACCCTCAATTTAATAAAATGTATAATGCAACTTCCTGAGGCTTAAATTTCTTACAATTGCTCTTGGAATGGGCACTTGTTTTCCCATTATTGGCCACTTTAATCTACTTATGCTCTAGTTGTCTCATTTAAAGATCACTTTATAGTATTGGGTGATCTGCATCTGAGGTATGTGTTCCACTACTGCCTGATGCAACAACACAACAGTTTACATATTTCTGAACTTGATCTGAAAGCTGATTTAAAAATCCATACAGACAATCAAATTTCCTTGAAAATATATACACACAAGTCTGCTCTGAGGTGGCTAAAATGAAGTAAATTTAGTTTTAGGAGACAGGAAGAAAGCCAAGACTAGAAAGTAAAGATCCAGAAGTAAATGGGCGCTAGCAGTGACCAAGTTCGAAACTCATCCTTCCCCAGAGAAAATTAGAAGAGGGCAAGGAAGACAAGCATTGGAAAAGTAGAATGTTTGTGCTTTTCTTTCCAGCAGACTGCATTAAATATTCAGCAAAAGGGGGGGATCAGTTTACATTACTCTTCTTGTTTCTCATGTATCGGCTGACAGGTGCTGTAAACATACATAGACAAACATGGTCCTATGCTTGCAATGCTCCAATAACTGAGGGCAGAAATACTTTTATTTCTTGCAGCAATTACATTTGGAGCTTTTCAGGCATAATACACAAAGATGCAGAATACATTCACCACTAGAAATAAAAGAGACAAGTCCTGAACATTTATCTTTCATTCTTAATGATGTAGTAGGGTAACTGGTTGTTTCTAAAAGCACCGTGTTATGGTTTTTGGGAAGCTGGCTGAAAGTGAATGTAAAATCTTCAGAATCTACCACAAAAGTATTTTAGTCAAAACTACAGTTTGCAGCCATAATAAAAAAAGTTGTCATGTATACCCCAAACTCATCTTGTGGGCTCACAGTGTGAAGAAATGCACAGACCAGTGTGAAACAGTTGACCTTGGCTAAGAGATGGGAACTGGTATTTAAAACATTCACTCATTCATGTTTAAGAGATGTCATGGTAAATAAATTATGACTGTTTACACTCAGTCCTAAGTGTCTTCTTTTTCCACACTATAGGCAGCTATTTGGCTGAGATGGTATCATTCAGTGATCTAATCACACTGTACCTTTTTCTCACTTGAATTGTACTTTTGGCTGTCACTTGCTCTTTTGAACAAAGGTTGATGTTATTAGAAGACATCATAATAGCATATCTCCTTTTCTTAAAATTGATATTCAAATCAATAAAAATAAGGGCAATCTTCTCTTTGTATCTAGAAAAATGCACCATCTGCATTTGGTTTATAATATTCAGCTGCTAGTAAAATTAAGCATAAGGATGTCTTTAGTACTACCCTTAAGCTAAACAGCAATTCTAAGTATTTTATAAGCTTCCTAACAGTCAAAGCCAGTAAGATCAACCCTGTATATTTTTATTTCATCTCTGTTGGATCATATGATATTTAATAATTGGTTCTGGCACCTCGTTGCAAATTATTATAACTTTGAGATTCAACAGTTTTATTGAACATATGGGCAACACAGTCTCAGAAGATATATATGATACAGCCTATCAAGGGGACCTTCTGTCTTGTTTTGCTGAGCTTTAAGGGGTCAGGTAAATTTTGTTATGTAGACTTGTGCTAAGATTCTTCATTCTTTGTTTTGTATTTACAGAATAAATATTTTAGTGAATTACATTTTTTTCAGTCTTAAAATCCTATTTGTATAAAGGAGGATTTACTCGGGATTATATTTACTGATATTGACATGTGTGCTATTCTGTCAGGCTTCAAAGCAGAATTAAACAAGACAGCAGCTGGAATGGGCAGGAAAGAGATTCTTCAATCCTTAATGCATGACTTTTCTATCACATGGTACCATATTGTATCAGTGTTTGTTTCAGTTAACACTACATAAAGTTGCTAAAAGCGGAAGACCTCATCATATTAATGAAAATGAGCACACTTAAGAAATCTCATTATTAATACTGTACATGGCAGAAAAGTGATGACAAAACGTAGCTGACCGCCCAACAAGCGTACGATACTGTGCAATAATCACGAGCCCTTAAGAACAATATACACACTCCTGCAATAATCTTACCTAATTAGTTTAGTGCTTCTCTTGCATCTTTATACTTAGGAATCTGGTAATCCTTGATTTTCATTTCTGTGACTCCATACTGATTGCTGTATTATATACTAACATACTGAAATACACAAAAAAAGTCCAGTCCTGCATTCCCTGTGCACAAGACTTGCCCATTGATTTAAGTGGTATATATGGATATGCAAGCTGGATCAATGCCTTTCTTTGGCCTTTATGCAAACAATTGCATATTAAATTCTATTAAAAAATAAAGGAAGATAGCCTTTGTTGTTTACATGTATCTGATCTTTTTCAGGTTGAAAGATAAGCTTTAAGACTGACTGTATTCATTATAGGTGATGGAGCTGGTCTTGATTTTGTTTCAGTACTAACCTCTCACTACACCCTTCTCTCTTTCTCTAATATATGTAGTCTTTACCAAGGATCTGAAGATGAAAAGCAATAATTACAAGGACTGCTGTTACTATGTGAGGTTGTATTAAAAAAGGTTAAAACATCCTCCACTTAAATCCTGTCCCTTATGACTGTGTATGAAGTACAGTATTTACTAAAATTGAAAATTCCTCGGATTTCTTTAACTGTGTCTTGCCTTTTATTGACCCATTTTCATATCACATTTATTGCTGAGGTTGGGAAACTTTACAGTTAGGATGCTAATTTGTGAAAATAAATGCAAGGAATCCTTCTAATGATTCTGAACAGCAATTTAAAGTCATACAAACACCCTGATTTGGTAGCATAAAAAGGTGTATAAACATCTAATGTTTTGGGGCCCATAATGTTTATATATTATGCAGTGAAGCTCCTATTAGAATGTCTGAGCTTTTTTTCAATCACTTGCTTGGCATAATTTGAACCAGTAGGTGGAGTGCTTGCTAGTAATAATTGAATGCAAGAAACTTGTTCTGAATATAAGTGCAAGCTACTTTTCTTATTATGAACTGCTAAAATCATACTTGCTGTTGGTTCCTTCTATTGGTATAATTAGCAGGAAATAATATTAAAAGGGCAGAGTTGGAATGTGTGCAACCCTCTAGCTATATTTTAGAAAACAGAAGCAAACAAGGCCCTGGAAGGCCAAACCTCATTCAAAGGGGAATTTAGAAAAAAATATTCATCAGAACTTAAGGAAGTCATTTCTTTTCCTTCACTAAATTTTGCTTGTGCTGCTCATGTGACTTTTATCCTATGTAAGGGAGATATTCAAGGCTGTATGAGGCATTTCAGCCTCAGTTACATTCTATAGATCAAATTCTTTATTGGCATAACTCTATGGAGTAATCCCAGCAAAGAATCTGGCCCTATCTTAAAATACTTAGGAGGACTTAGATGCCTCACATTTTGGGCACTCATCTTCTGAATAAATTTGCAGGACCTTGGATATTGCCACTAGATAGTCACTAAGATATTGCCAGTAGTGTTCCCTGGGAGGCTAAATTCTCCTTCTGAGAGAGCACTCAGTGTGCACCGCAACCCAGGTCTTCCTTCTCCCAGATGACTGCCTGAATCACTAGGCTGTAGATTCATGCATATTCTTCCAGTCTTTTTTCCCTACCTGTCTTAACATACTTTTCTGTCTCGATGAATATTTAATCACTCCATGTAGAGTGGAACAGTTTCAGCATAAGGGAACGGGAGTGGTCCTTTCCTCTGCCCCTTCTCCTTGCACCTCACACCCTTGCAGACAGAATGTTCAGCAATTTTCTGGGACGTTGAACATACAGGATAAAACCCCCTTAGCCTGAACCCAGTCTCATGCATCTTGTGTGACTGCGCTAACCACTGAGATACTGAGTATCTCTTATGGTAGCTGTACTTGGAAAGGATGGATTGATTCCAGGAAAGGGTCCACGCAGAGAAAAGTATCTCCAAAGTGGCCCAGAGAAAGGAACTTCAATCCTGAAGTCAGGCAGGGATGTACTTGTGAGCATTTAGTATTGACTACTTTTCACACAGTTCCCTGTTCAGCATGATGGCCATTGAGGATCCAATTCTTAGGTCCCATCCCAATTCTCCCTATGAAGTGCAGCTCAGAAACCTAACTTAGAGCTCTGCTTTCTGCTACATGTCTAGTCCATTTGTGGATTAAGATCCAGATCCAATAAAAAATTTAACAGCCTAAAACTGGATTTGGGCAGAATTTAGATGACTAAATTCAAAAGCTGATAATCTTGAAAACCCTTAATCAGTTGTTACCTAAACCACGAAAGCAGATGTAGTAATGAAAGTTACAATTTGTAAATGCTCCCTAACAGAAGACTAAGGGAGTTGACAACTGGGAAATGGTCCTCCAGTTGGGTAGGAGCAGTTAGTTAGCAAGAGACAGACCAAGTGCCTGCAGAGGTTGCCTACTGCTCTGCAATTAAGGTAATTGTTTAATCCTTCTCATTCACATATGTGTGTTTATTGAACACAGTGATAACTACAGCAGGAGAGGGCACTCACTTCACATAGACCTTAATTTTTAATTTTAAAGTCCCCGTGTATTTTCACTTCTATGTAAGGCTAGAACTGAGTCACGTAAGATCAGGCTCATGTGGGGAACACTAAATAGGTATTCTTCTGTTTAAATTCCCAGGAGGCTTTGTCAGAGCATACCCACACTGACTAGTTGAAGCTCCTCACAACATGTAGTACAGCTACCAGACTTTTTAAATACATAGCTGGAGGCATTGCCCCACTTTTACATGCATGACTAGTGGCCAGAGCATTTGCATGGGGAATGAGAGTCTTGAGCTGGATTTCCTTCTCTGCTGGAGTGTCCAAATTCAAATAACCCCTCTTTCTAGGCAGGGTTCTAAAGACCAGGCACTGTGCATTATTTGGGGGTGGGAGTTAACCCTTTACTCATTTTGTTGAACACCTGCCCTTGTATAAAAAACATGGATTCAAGATTCATTAGACCAGAGAGAGCGCACAGAAAAAGGCAAGGCTCTGTGGGGTACTCTAGAGAAGATTACATGAGCTCTACTCCTTGCTTCAAGTGCATATTTCATATTAAACTGTAGCTGGCTTTAAGAAATGTAGCTAGGACGGCAATTATCCTCAATGTATCAATATCAGACCTAACCATGCTAAAATAAGTGTTAGAATTTTAAGGGGGGGAAGCCATAAAAAGTAGAAAGTAAAACAAACATGATTAGAATATGGAAATCAGCAGACTCCTTTAAAATAGATGATGGACACTGTGGCATCTGTGTAAATGGAGTGGAGAAGCAACACCTGTCTTACAGTGTTAAAATGGCAAGCTAAGCAGAGTAAAGCCCTCTTTCCACTTTGACAGCTTCCATTTATTTTATTCCTGCTGATCTGTAAGTCCAAATTCTGTCCACTGTGCAAACACTCAGTTCTCAATGAATGAGAGCAGCTTGGAGACCCTGTAGGACTAAATCTAGCTCTTCTTAATATACAGGATGTTTATCTAACCCTAGGAATTAAGAATTAGACCCATTTGGGAATTCTGGTTAAAGACTGAGAGCAGTATGTATCTATAAAGATTAAATTATTCTTCTATGCCTCCATTCATAATACAAAGTTTCTGTGTCCGTGCCTCCATTGTGTCCCCAAGTTTCCATACAACCTCCAGCTTGTGTTTGGAATCTTATCATTTCTTCCTTATCCTGTGATTTCACTTGCATGAAAGCAAAAATAATCTCTAAGATCCAGTCCTGGAAACATAACCATGGTAGTCTCCACCTTCACAGACCCCCACTGCTTTTACAGGGCTTCTGGTGAGCAAAGCAATCAGCCTGTATCATTCATTTTGCATGGGAAGTGACTAAAGAAGAGAGATTTGACTGTGACAGTTTTATTTTGTTATGGCAATATGAAAGTTCAATTATGGTTCACAAATGTCACCACACAATTTTTTCCCCCAAATCTTTCATACAGAACCAAGTTCATTTTTAATCATTAATCATTTCTTCAATTCATGGGTTTCTATGCACTACTTGATATCTAGATGTATATTCCATATTCTACATAGCTATTTGTTTTTTTTAGGATAGAAGGTGATGTGTTAAACTCCTACCATTTAATATTTAAAATTGTAGTACCTGGAGTCATTTAGTTTTCGGTGACCTCTCTGTGTCTAGCCATTTTTTCCATATTCATGATTTTGATGTCCTGAAGCACAGGAATAGATGTAATTTGCCTTTTTTATTAGACAAAAATCTTACTTAGTATAAAGTCATGTACAGTATGGTACAAATAACATAAAATAATAGGTCTCATTAAAATATATCATACTTGTGTTCTGGGGTTATAATTTGAGGAACAAAATATTTTATGCTGACTAGACGCACATGGTAAATGAAATTCTACTGGAATATTGTACTGAAACTAGAAGAAATTGATCTATAGGGATTTATGAAGCTCATGCATAAGTCCACAGAAACACCTACATTAAATAAAAATAAAAAACCCTAAACCAAAACAATCAAAAAAGCACTAACACAAGACACTCCACTGCACACACACTTTTACCCCCAGGGAAAGGATAAGAGAGCAAACAACAGTTAGCAGATGTTAGTCTCATTGCTTAATGCACTACTGAAAGGTGCTCAGATACTACTGTGATGAACATAGAAGAGCCAATAAAGAACAGATTTATGGAGGCCTGGCATCCCTGCCTCACATATATCTCCAGTGGAAATTTTATTGAGCTAAGAGGTACAAAATAGATCCCTATCACAATTTTGACCCTATCCCCGAACTTAGTAATTCTTATCTGAGTACCGGGAGCTACACAAGAGCAAGGTGGTTTGGAATCCTATTATTATTTCTGCCTACCTTTTACAGCTGGGTCTGTCTTCCTCGTACATCTCTCAGCCTGCAGGACAGGAGGACTAAATGACCCATGTAGCAGTGAATTTTGATTGCTTATCTGGTCCTGCCCTAGCCCTCAGTATGGGTAGATGTTAAGCTCCAGACTGCTCAGCTTCACAGTCCACCACAGGATGGACATCTGTAAGAGCTTCTGGACTCTTGGGCAGTAGAATTATACACATGAATCATCTGTATCTGGGCTGGAGTGGATAAGAGCTGGATCTTAAAGAAGAATAATTTTCTGAAACAGAGGATATTTTCAAAGAGTTAAAATGACAGGGTTATATTTCAAATAGCCTAACCCAAATTTCACTTACAATTAAAATGGGGGCCCATGAGCAACTTCTTGGACAATGTATTGAACTCATACTTCCAGGGCACATCTACACATGATGCAAACCATACAATAGCCTAATAACACTGCACATTAGTGTGCCATGCTAATACACTACTGCACAGTAGTATTAGGCTACTGTGCAGTGTCACTAAACAGGTGTGTGCTGGCGCTACTGCACAGTAGCGTGCATCCTGCAAACTAAACTTAATGCACAGTAACTACCACACATTAATGAATGTGTAGACATGCCACCAAAATGTTAAATACTAAATATAAGCTTCTGGAAGTAATAAAGTATTATTTTTCTATTTAGCTTTGCCTTGGCTTTCTCAATGTCATGTCAGGTTCAATTTTAAACTGATCCAAGAGTTACAAGGAGATTCATGTTGGAACCCTTTGCTAGTTTGATTCTTCCCCACCCATCTATCCCCAACACTTATTTATCTCTTCCTACCCTGCAAGTGTCATTGCTTATGTACACACTTAGCATATTTTTATTCCTCTGATTTGAAAAAAAATATTTTGAGTTCACTTGCTTTTTTGTCAGTTGTCATTCATTTTACCTTGTTTTGCCTGCTTCAGTATGTTACTTCCCCTTATATTGTGAACTATGTCATCTGTGCCAATGTACATCCTTTGATAGTGAGTATGCAGTAGACTTTACTGAGAAATAGAAAGGAGAAGTGTTAGCCAGTGCTCTCACCAAGATTATATTCTCTCTTAATAGAAGCTGTTGATAGATCCTGCGAGGCTACAACACTTGGGGTGTTGACTTGTAGAATGAAATCCTCTACACACAAGCACAGCAAAATATTTTGGTGAAAAGTAATTATCAGAAATAGTGACACTAGTAAATTAGTTAACTACATTTCAGCATGAAGCTTGAGTTACCCCTGCCCATTCTTGTTCCAGACCCATCTAAAATCAGCAGTTCAGCTTAATGATGTCACAACATTTGCCAGGCTGTGGGCATTGAAGAGAAGACGTGAAAATGCTCCCACTGAATCAGATCCCCTCCTCTCACTAAGCACAGTTAAACAGTCCATCTGTCTCATTTTTATAGGAGCGGTTATCTTTGAAACATCATTCTATTATTACTACGGTGGTTCTAAAAACTGTCCTTAATTTAGACTATGTTTTTGCAATGGAGTTTTTTAATTCTCTGGTTATTGTTAATCCAGATCCTAAACACTGACACTGAAATAGCACCAGGCAACTCTTCTCAGTAGGATAAAGCTCAAGGACTGTACATCACCATTCATTTACTCGTGGATAACCTTTTGTGAAATACAGATATCCTACATTAAAAAGAAAATTCACAACAAAGAATCCAACCCCTCCCCAATCTCTAATATTTTTTCAAAGTGTGAATTGAAGAGGACTGAGAGACAGATGGGTCTGGATGATCAAGTTACCTGTTATAGCGGCACATCTGCCAGGGCAGTCAATCACTGTGATGTCTCTGACAGGTCGATGGAGCCTGAGTAGGAAAGGCTAATGCAGAAAGAAGAACGGCTGAGGAAGGGCTGCCCTCCTGCCTGTCTCTGGGGTTTGACTGGTCTGAAAGCTGTACTTGAATTTGCTCTGGTTAAAAATCTGTCTGTCTGTAACATGCAGACACCAGGAAGAAGACTTCAGTCACAATAAAAAAGGGCTAGTGTATTGAGAAAATATAATTGTAAAATAGCTCCATTCTTGATTTTGTTTTATTTTGCTTTTGGAATCAATCAAAAAAGAAAAGAAAGGAAAAGAGAGAGAGAAAAGAAAAGAAGGAAAATAATTAATATAAATGTATTTTGGTAAAATCTCATAACAAATAGAAAGATAAATATGACTAACTGGAATAAAAAGAAAGGTTACAACTGTCAAGTACCAAAACTAAATAAACTGTGGCACTGGAATAGTTTATTTGTCTGAATTCATGATTACATTAATTTGCATTAACCATGATGTCTTTCTTCTGCATTTTTCAGCATATTTATTTTCAGAACTGCTGCTCTGTACGCTAAGATTAATTGTCCTGTAAATAGCTTACACTAGGAAGCACAGAGCACCAGGAAGGTTTTTCACAGTTACAAACAACTTCCAGATTTTACTAACATTTTGCACAAATGTGTTACAATAAGTACAGTGCTAATTGCACTGCTATTTTAGCACATTTTGCACCAATGTAGATTTACTTGTGGGACAACAGTCTCAAAATAGCTTGATTCTTCCCCAACTACTAATTAATCAGACGCTAAAAATGCCTAAATGTAGTACCAAAGGAAATGTCCCATCAAAAAAGCTTCACAGACACAAAAGACTCCTGGCTTTTAAAGAAATTTCATTTTACATTTTTTAATGTAACACATCATTGGAAGCTTTAAGATGCAGGAAAAAAACATGGGAAGTAATAAACATCAAATAATTTCCTTGAATGCAATATTTTTATGGATTTAAAAGATGAAACCAAGGACAAATCAGAATGCATTATTTCTAACTGTACAATTGTAACAAGAAATGATTGCTGAAAAAAAGCCAAATGCTAATAACATAAACTTTTATTAGGCTGTTAGTAGAGACTTTTCCCCAAATTACTGAACTGAAGAGCATATGTAAAATTGCTATTAAATAAATACATTGCTTCTTCCTATTATATTCAAGGACTCCTATTCTGGCATCCACATTTTTTAATAACCAATGATGATTGTTTTCAAAATATTACTATGATGGCCATTTATTTGTATTTTCCCTCCATAAGTGTTTTTATGTTTCACAGCAGATGGTTTGAGATATCAGAACAGAAAATGAGTTAATTGTTTGGGATCAAAATACCAACAGAATTGAATATATATAGTATACTATGACACAGTAGAGTTCAGAGCTATAGTCACTTTTTTGTAAGCATTCTATCAGGCAACTGGCATTTACTAAAGTAAGAGCTATATCTCCTATTTTAAAAAAGAATCAACTAAAAAGTCATATCATATATTTAACTAGAAAGGAAAGACTTTTTTTTGCTTATGTCCATGGACTCAGATGTAAGAGGTTTGGGCTCTGTTTTTGGCTCATCATATATGGCAATACACTACAAACTTGTTCCAAATCCCATAATCCAAACCATCACAAGTCTTTCAGTTGACTTCAGTAGGCTTTGAAACAGGCTCCAATGCTGCAAACACTTGTACATGTGCATAACTTTACCCACCAGAGCATTCCCATTGAATTAAATGGGACTACTGCTGTGGGTAAAGTTGCTCACAAGTGTATTAGAAGGATTGGGACTTTGGTTTCCCCACTGGTAAAATGGATATAATAGCACTTCACAGGGGTGTTGTGAGGATAAATTCATTAACGACTGAGATGTTCAGGCAGTATGCTGTTAAGTACCACAGAGAAGCCATAAATAAAAATAAGGGCTGATATTTCAAAGAAGCAGAATTCCCATATCCGGTTAACACAAATGTTAAAATAATATTTAATAAGGTTAGTCAAATAAAGGAGCTTAGGAAAGAAATACAACTTAAAAAAGTTTCAAACAGGAAACATTTTATTTTTCCAAATATAAATACTATTAAAGTGTTAGTAAGAAAGACAGCATGTTCTGTCTCTATAAAAACAAATACTTTTTGACCTAAT